>NW_027507764.1:23320779-23328279 GCF_037356315.1 Lithobates pipiens | reverse complement strand
CCAATGATGGGACACTATTCCCTCCCACTGACACCAATGATGGGGCACTATTCCCTCCCACTGACACCAATGATGGGGCACTATTCCCTCCCACTGACACCAATGATGGGGCACTATTTCTCCCACTGACACCAATGATGGGGCATTATTCCCCCCCCCACTGACACCAATGATGGGGCATTATTCCTCCCACTGACACCAATGATGGGGCACTATTCCTCCCACTGACACCAATGATGAGGCATTATTCCTTCCACTGACACCAATGATGGGGCACTATTCATCCCACTGACACCAATGATGAGGCATTATTCCTTCCACTGACACCAATGATGGGGCACTATTCCTTCCACTGATACCAATGATGAGGCATTATTCCTCCCACTGACACCAATAATGGGGCATTATTCCTCCCACTGACACCAATGATGGGGCATTATTCCTCCCACTGACACCAATGATGGGGCATTATTCCACTGACACCAATGATGGGGCACTATTCCTCCCACTGACACCAATGATGAGGCACTATTCCTCCCACTGATGGTTTACTCTTAATGATACCAGGGCATTTCCCATAGATTAGCCCCTCTAAAGCCTTAAGGACAGTGATCTGGCCCTTTGTTCAGGAAGTTTGTAGACCTCGGGTCTAGAACATTCTATAGACACATTTGGTGAGGGCAGACGGGGTTGCTATATGGTCATCAGTGTATGAGCTCTGCCAGGGATATAGAGGACAATACAGTGAGAGTGTAACCAGTATAACCAGTATAACCAGTGTGTCCTGTGCCTGCAGAACGAGTTGGTTCACACAGACGTCATCCGGCTGTCGGTGGGGGAGTCCGTGGAGAACGGGGTGGAGGGCCTCCAGCTGCACCAGAATGGTAAGAGATCTCAATTCTGGAATAATTCCCATGACTGGGAAACTTCTGTTGTCATTTACAGCTTGTCTGTTCTTCACGGATGGGCAGCCGGACGCGGGACCTCTGCGCGGATAGTTACTGACTGTATAGAGCTAGTTATCATTTCTTGCTGCATAGTACCCGACATAAAGAAACATTATTGTAATTGTGCTTCTATAATAAATGTGCAAAAGGCTCTTCATATACTCTACATATTAACAGGTTTTCTTGCTTGTTGGTTCAACTGGATTGACTTGTTTCTTTTTTTTTCCCTATAAGACCAACTACACTATTTTACCAAAAGTATTGGTACGTCTGCCCTTACACGCACATGAAATTTAATGGCCCCCCAGTCTTAGTCCGTAGGGTTCAGTATTGAGTTGGCCCACCCCTTGCAGCTATAACAGCTTCAACTCTTCTGGGAAGGCCGTCCACAAGGTTTAGGAGATGTGTCTATGGGAAGGTTTGACCATTCTTCCAGAAGAGCATTTGTGAGGTCAGGCACTGATGTTGGACAAGAAGGCCTGGTTCACAGTCTACACTCTAATTCATCCCAAAGTTGTTCTATCGGGTTGAGGTCAGGACTCTGTGCAGGCCAGTCAAGTTCCTCCACCCCAAACTCGCTCATCCATGTCTTTATGGTCCTTGCTTTGTGCACTGGTGAGCAGTCATGTTGGAACAGGAAGGGGCTGTCCCCAAACTGTTCCCACAAAGTCAGGAGGATGAAATTGTGTAAAGGCAGGCGTCCCAATACTTTTGACAATACAGTGTATGTAACTATATGTAAATGACTTTGCAAAAAGAGATTATTGGAGCAAATTGTACTACAGATCCTTGGAATGTCTTGTTTTAAAACCTAGAGACAGTTAAACTTGGTATACACTGGTAGAATTTTTGAAATGTTTTGTCTTAGGAATGTTTTTGTTTTTTTTCATTGTTAGTGGGATCAAATCAACCTGGAGGTCATTGTAGTAACACCCCTGTGATATACAGCTATGGAGGGTTGTGTAGTAACACCCCTGTGATATACAGCTATGGAGGGTTGTGTAGTACACACCTGTGATATGCAGCTATGGAGGGTTGTGTAGTACACACCTGTGATATGCAGCTATGGAGGGTTGTGTAGTACACACCTGTGATATATACAGCTATGGAGGGTTGTGTAGTACACACCTGTGATATGCAGCTATGGAGGGTTGTGTAGTACACACCTGTGATATGCAGCTATGGAGGGTTGTGTAGTACACACCTGTGATATATACAGCTATGGAGGGTTGTGTAGTACACACCTGTGATATGCAGCTATGGAGGGTTGTGTAGTACACACCTGTGATATACAGCTACGGAGGGTTGTGTAGTACACACCAGTGATATACAGCTATGGAGGGTTGTGTAGTACACACCTGTGATATACAGCTATGGAGGGTTGTGTAGTACACACCTGTGATATACAGCTATGGAGGGTTGTGTAGTACACACCTGTGATATACAGCTATGGAGGGTTGTGTAGTACACACCTGTGATATACAGCTATGGAGGGTTGTGTAGTACACACCTGTGATGTATATTTGGCTCTTCTTGGCTGCAGTGTATTGGTATCATCCAGTTTGGGTGGATTATATTGTGTTGATGAGCTCTTGGAGGGTCGGATTGTCTGCAGCATTATCTGCTGTCACAGGCTGCTAACTGCTCCAATTATCAGCAATTTACTAATTAACTGTTACTTCCATCCTCCAATTACACATCAGTGCTTAGCTCTCCTCTGTCATGCCCGGGGTCCTTGTCTGCCACTGCTGAGCAATCACACTCTGCCATAGAACACGGGAGGAGAAGGAGATGTAGCTGGCCTTAGCTTGGCCCTGTGGACTGCATTTCCATAATTTAACTACTTTAAATAAATCGTATACAGGTTGTCCATTTCTTTAATCCATTTTAGTTGTTGCACCTCTGCTCCCTCCATATCCTCTGCTCCCTCCATCACCTCTGCTCCCTCCATATCCTCTGCTCCCTCCATCTCCTCTGCTCCCTCCATATCCTCTGCTCCCTCCATCTCCTCTGCTCCCTCCATATCCTCTGCTCCCTCCATCTCCTCTGCTCCCTCCATATCCTCTGCTCCCTCCATCTCCTCTGCTCCCCTCCATCTCCTCTGCTCCCTCCATCTCCTCTGCTCCCTCCATATCCTCTGCTCCCTCCATCTCCTCTGCTCCCTCCATATCCTCTGCTCCCTCCATCTCCTCTGCTCCCTCCATATCCTCTGCTCCCTCCATCTCCTCTGCTCCCCTCCATCTCCTCTGCTCCCTCCATCTCCTCTGCTCCCTCCATATCCTCTGCTCCCTCCATCTCCTCTGCTCCCTCCATATCCTCTGCTCCCTCCATCTCCTCTGCTCCCTCCATCTCCTCTGCTCCCTCCATATCCTCTGCTCCCTCCATATCCTCTGCTCCCCTCCATATCCTCTGCTCCCTCCATATCCTCTGCTCCCTCCATATCCTCTGCTCCCCTCCGTATTCTCCGCTCCCCTCCATATCCTCTGCTCCCTCCATATCCTCTGCTCCCTCCATATCCTCTGCTCCCCTCCATCTCCTCTACTCCCCTCCATCTCCTCTGCTCCCCTCCATCTCCTCTGCTCCCCTCCATCTCCTCTACTCCCCTCCATCTCCTCTGCTCCCTCCATCTCCTCTGCTCCCCTCCATCTCCTCTGCTCCCTCCATCTCCTCTGCTCCCCTCCATATCCTCTGCTCCCCTCCATATCCTCTGCTCCCTCCATATCCTCTGCTCCCCTCCGTATCCTCTGCTCCCTCCATCTCCTCTGCTCCTCTCCATCTCCTCTTCTCACCTCCATATCCTCTACTCCCCTCCATATCCTCTGCTCACCTCCATATCCTCTGCTCACCTCCATATCATCTGCTCCCTCCATCTCCTCTGCTCCCTCCATATCCTCTACTACCCTCCATCTCCTCTGCTCCCCTCCATCTCCTCTGCTCCCTCCATCTCCTCTGCTCCCCTCCATCTCCTCTGCTCCCCTCCATCTCCTCTGCTCCCTCCATATCATCTGCTCTCTCCATATCCTCTTCTCACCTCCATATCCTCTTCTCACCTCCATATCCTCTGCTCACCTCCGTATCCTCTGCTCACCTCCGTATCCTCTGCTCACCTCCGTATCCTCTGCTCACCTCCGTATTCTCTGCTCCCCTCCGTATTCTCTGCTCTTCTCCGTATCCTCTGCTCCCCTCCGTATCCTCTGCTCCCCTCCGTATCCTCTGCTCCCCTCCGTATCCTCTGCTCCCCTCCGTATCCTCTGCTCCCCTCCGTATCCTCTGCTCACCTCCATATCCTCTGCTCCCCTCCATATCCTCTGCTCCCCTCCTCACCTCCATATCCTCTGATCCCTCCGTATCCTCTGCTCCCCTCCATATCCTCACCTCCCTGAGACACCTCTACACCTATCTCTTCCAATGCTCACCTCCCTGAGGCACCTTTATCGATACCCATTCCTTTCCCAATTCTCACCTGCCTGGGGCACCTCTGTCTATAGCCAATTGTTTCCCAATTCTCATCTCCCTGGGGCATCTCTATCTATACCCATTCATCTCCCAATGCTCACCTCCCTTAGGCACCTCTATCCATACCCATTCCTTTCCCATGGCTCACCTCCCTTAGGCACCTCTATCCATACCCATTCCTTTCCCATGGCTCACCTCTCCAGGGCACCTCTATCCATACCCCTTCCTTTCCAATGGCTCACCTCTCCAGGGCACCTCTATCCATACCCCTTCCTCTCCTAATGCTCACCTCCCTGGGGCACCTCTATCCATACCCATTCCTCTCCCAATGCTCACTGCACTGGTTCACCTCCACCCCTTCTTCTCTAACTGCTCGCCTACCTAGGGCACATCTGCCCCTTCCCCTTCTCATCTACGTGGGGCACTTCTACTTCAAATTCTCTGCAGCCCCCACATCTCAGGACTGGTAACCCCAATATATCATATGTTTGTTCTTGGGTTTAGATAAACTTTAACAAGTGTTTAGTAGGTGAACAATTAGTATTCTTCCCTACCTGCACAGTTGGATAAAGAAATGTAAAAAAAGTAATAAAAATGTAATCTAATGGAGTTGCCCATTCTAAAGTCGTGAAAAACTAGTCGGTGAAAGTATGTGTGTGATGAACCGCGCTCCCTATGGGGTTAATGCCTTAATTTAAAGTGCATACAGTGCAAAATAAAGATGTACAACCACCAGATTCACTCCAATGGAAAGTTGATCAAACACTAACACAAGTTTACATAAACTGTGATCAAACATATCAATTCCATCAACGTGATGAGAATCACAAAACAATAATGTCCAAATAACCAAGATAAAGAAAAAAAAATAGTTTAAGTCCAAAGAAGCTCAGCAGACATTTTCCAGTGAGAAGGTGACTTCATTAATGCAATGAATGGGTGACTGTAGGAATCCTCCACCAACACCAAACACTCGGCCTACTCACCAGATGGAGATAATACCTATAACAGAAATCATAGCAGCTTTGGAAAATGAGATATTTCTGGACATCCGTCTCAGCAAGCTCAGTGTTACCTCTGATTTGATCATTTAAGGAGAAATGGCCACACGTATCCGGGTCAGACATGAAACGAGGAACAATCTCCCATGGTGAAGTATATCATAAAAAAGGTTTATTTAATAAAAAGTGGCTCTTAAAACCACCCAGCAAAGAACAAAAGTAAAAAGTATACAAATGGACACAAAGATGCCGTTTGCGATCCACCTGCTTTCCACTGTGGGCGGAAGTGACGTAACGCGCTCGACTACATCCAACGTGGTTCGTCAGCACGTCAGATCTCTGTTATAGGGATCTGGTGAGTAGGCTGAGTGCTTGGTGTTGGTGGAGGATTCCTACAGTCACCCATTCATTGGATTAATGACGTCACCTTCTCACTGAAAAATGTCTGAGCTTCTTTGGACTTTTCTTTATCTTGGTTATTTGGACATTATTGTTTTGTGGTTCTTATCAAGTTGATGGAATTCATATGTTTGATTACATTTCATGTACACTTGTGTTTATCATTTAGTGTTTGATCAACTTTCCATTGTAGCGAATCCGGTGGTTGTACATTTTTATTTTGCACTGTATGCACTTTAAATGAAGGTATTAACCCCATAGAGAGCGCGGTTCATCAAACCTTAACAAGTGCATTTTTATTAAATCTTTATTTAAGTGACACCTGCTATCAGATTAATCAAAATACAGCGTAGTTCCCACAATATATGTCTACCTGGCTGGGAGTTGTAGGTACTCTGATTGTCTTTGTAACTTCTCCCTGTGAGTTATCAGTAAGCTGCATCATAGAGACTGTATGGGAGCAGTGAGAAGTCTGATGTGACCTGGATGGGAGGGGAGAGGAGATGGCGACAGATCAATGTACACATTCCTGTATAAAATGATATTTTTTTTACATCTCACCGCGCTGTGTATAATTTCCTGTCTGGCAGGCTGCGGAACGTCCTTCGATTTCCACAAACAGATCGATTATCTCTTCCTGGTCGGGACAGAGGAAGGAAAGGTCCATAAGGTAAGAAGCAGCGATAGATGGAGGTGGCACTAGGTTATAACACTAAAACATGCAGTATGTGAGTGTTTTATGTATGTGTGTGTGTGTGTATATATATATATATAATAGAGAGAGAGAGAGAGAGAATATATATATATATATATATATATATAAATGTATGTGTGTGTGTGTGTGTAATATATATATGTGTGTGTGTGTGTGTGTGTGTGTGTGTGTGTTTTTTATATATATATATATATATACAGTGGTGTGAAAAAGTGTTTGCCCCCTTCCTCATTTCCTGTTCCTTTGCATGTTTGTCACACTTAAGTGTTTCGGAACATCAAACCAATTTAAACAATAGTCAAGGACAACACAAGTAAACACAAAATGCAATTTGTAAATGAAGGTGTTTATTATTAAAGGTGAAAAAAAATCCAAACCATCATGGCCCTGTGTGAAAAAGTGATTGCCCCCCTTGTTAAAACATACTATAACTGTGGTTGTCCACACCTGAGTTCAATTTCTCTAGCCACACCCAGGCCTGATTATTGCCACACCTGTTCACAATCAAGGCATCACTTAAATAGGAGCTGCTTGACACAGTAAGGTCCACCAGAAGATCCTTAAAAGCTACACATCATGCCGAGACCCAAAGAAATTCAGGAACAATTGAGAAAGAAAGTAATTGAGATCTATCAGTCTGGAAAGGGTTATAAAGCCGTTTCCAAAGCTTTGGGAATCCAGCGAACCACAGTGAGAGCCATTATCCACAAATGGCGAAGACATGGAACAGTGGTGAACCTTCCCAGGAGTGGCCGGCCGCCCAAAATTACCCCAAGAGCGCAGCGAAGACTCATCCAAGAGGTCACAAAAGACCCCACAACAACGTCCAAGGAACTGCAGGCCTCACTTGCCTCAGTTAAGGTCAGCGTTCATGCCTCCACCATCAGGAAAAGACTGGGCAAAAATGGCCTGCATGGCAGAGTTCCAAGGAGAAAACCACTGCTGAGCAAAAAGAACATCAAAGCTCGTCTCAATTTCTCCA
>NW_027507764.1:23048279-23318279 GCF_037356315.1 Lithobates pipiens | reverse complement strand
TTTTATTTTTTAAGTTAAAGTGGAGGGCCACCCTGAAAAAAAAAAATATTAAAAATTACAAAAAAATCTAAAAAAAAAAGAAAAAAAATTTTTTTTTTTACTTACCAGAAATGCCTGTTGCTAGGCACATAATCCTAATCTTCCTCCTCCGCGGAGATCTTCTGGTCTTCTCTCCTCGTCGCGTTGTCTTCTGGGTAATGGGTCGTGCTGTGTTCTGGGAACTGTGTGTTCCACAACACCGCGCGTCCCATTCACAAAGCGCTGCGTGACTCGCGCATGCGCAGTAGGAAATGGGCAGTGAAGCCGTAAGGCTCTTTCCCTTAGAAGGAATGGCGGCGCTGGGACCCGAGAGCCGAGGGACGGGTCGGCCTCGGGCGGCCGACATCGCGGGTTCCCTGGACAGGTAAGTGGGCTTATTAAGTCAGCAGCTGCAGTGTTTGCTTTTTTTTTTTTTTAAACGGCCCTCCGCTTTAAAACTACACCATGAAATATGTATTGTATTGTAGTTGACATTAACATTACCGATGCGGCTGTTTTGTTTCTACACATTATCGCCCCATGTGAGAAGTTTATTGAGTTACCGTCAGTGCAGGGAAATTGGAAAGAAAACTTCCCTTTAAGGAGATAAAAGCAGCAAATTACACATTGAGGACAATGAAGACCGGTATAAATAGCCATAAAGGAAGCTATGTATGCCAAACGGCAAAAGCCTTCCCCTAACAGGAAGTAGGGGGTCGGAAACACCGTCTATCAGCGTCACATAATTAACTTTGGTGTTTTCACACCTCCACATAAAGTTGAAGTTTTGCTTTCCCTGGTTTCTCCTTTCCCCTTATTCATTTTTTACATAAAGCATTTCCTTTATCATTCCCGTATTTTAAACTCAGTGACATCATCACTAGATCTCTGTGCTGTGCGAGCTGATTGTGTCTGGTGGGAGGAGCCAGCAGGGGGGCGTGTACATGGCTTCCTGAAAACATCCCAGCGCCCGGCCTTCCATTCTCCTCTCAAAAGCTCTCAGCCCTTATGCAAGCAGTGGGCGGGCTATTGGGAGGAGTTATGCAAATATCAAGATGTCTTCATGGGAGGGTGTCAGTTTGGATGGGTGGGCGTTCCTAGGCAGGCTGTATTTGCATGCAGACCACCCTAAGTATTCTTTTTGTTTGATGCTGAACCTCTATGATTTAACCACTTCAGCCCCAAGAAGGATTTACCCCCTTAATGACCAGGCCACTTTTTGCGATACGGCACTGCGTCGCTTTAACTGACTATTGCGCGGTCGTGAGATGTACCCAAACGAAATTTACGTCCTTACGTCCTGCGGTTTTTATTTTTTTTGCGCTATAATCAAAGAGCGACAAGTTTGAAAAAAAAAAAAACAATTTTTTTACTTGTTGCTATAATAAATATTCCCAAAAAATATCTCCTCAGTGTAGGCCGATACGTATACTTCCACATACAGTGCCTTGTGAAAGTATTCGGCCCCCTTGAACTTTTCAACCTTTTGCCACATTTCAGGCTTCAAACATAAAGATATAACATTTTTATTTTTTGTGAAGAATCACCAACAAGTGGGACACAATTGTGAAGTGGAATGAAATCTATTGGATTTTTGAAACTTTTTTAACTAATAAAAAAATGAAAAGTGGGGCGTGCAAAATTATTCGGCCCCCTTGCGTTAATACTTTGTAGAGCCACCTTTTGCTGCGATTACAGCTGCAAGTCGCTTGGGGTATGTCTCTATCAGTTTTGCACATCGAGAGACTGAAATTCTTGCCCATTCTTCCTTGCAAAACAGCTGGAGCTCAGTGAGGTTGGATGGAGAGCGTTTGTGAACAGCAGTTTTCAGCTCTTTCCACAGATTCTCGATTGGATTCAGGTCTGGACTTTGACTTGGCCATTCTAACACCTGGATACGTTTATTTGTGAACCATTCCTTTGTAGATTTTGCTGTATGTTTGGGATCATTGTCTTGTTGGGAGATAAATCTCCGTCCCAGTTTCAGGTCTTTTGCAGACTCCAACAGGTTTTCATCCAGAATGGTCCTGTATTTGGCTGCATCCATCTTCCCCTCAATTTTAACCATCTTCCCTGTCCCTGCTGAAGAAAAGCAGGCCCAAACCATGATGCTGCCACCACCATGTGTGACAGTGGGGATGGTGTGTTGAGGGTGATGAGCTGTGTTGCTTTTACGCCAAACATATCGTTTTGCATTGTGGGCAAAAAGTTGGATTTTGGTTTCATCTGACCAGAGCACCTTCTTCCACATGTTTGGTGTGTCTCCCAGGTGGCTTGTGGCAAACTTTAGACGAGACTTTTTATGGATATCTTTGAGAAATGGCTTTCTTCTTGCCACTCTTCCATAAAGGGCAGATTTGTGCAGTGTACGACTGATTGTTGTCCTATGGACAGACTCTCCCACCTCAGCTGTAGTTCTCTGCAGTTCATCCAGAGTGATCATGGGCCTCTTGGCTGCATCTCTGATCAGTCTTCTCCTTGTCTGAGCTGAAAGTTTAGAGGGACGGCCAGGTCTTGGTAGATTTGCAGTGGTCTGATACTCCTTCCATTTCAAAATGATCGCTTGCACAGTGCTCCTTGGGATGTTTAAAGCTTGGGAAATCTTTTTGTATCCAAATCCGGCTTTAAACTTCTCCACAACAGTATTACGGACCTGCCTGGTGTGTCCCTTTGGTCTTCATGATGCTCTCCCTGCGCTTTCAACAGAACCCTGAGACTATCGCAGAGCAGGTGCATTTATACAGAGACTTGATTACACACAGGTGGATTCTATTTATCACCATCAGTCATTTAGGACAACATTGGATCATTCAGAGATCCTCGCTGAACTTCTGGAGTGAGTTTGCTGCACTGAAAGTAAAGGGGCCGAATAATTTTGCACGCCCCACTTTTCAGTTTTTTATTTGCTAAAAAAGTTTAAAATATCCAATAGATTTCGTTCCACTTCACAATTGTGTCCCACTTGTTGGTGATTCTTCACAAAAAATTTTTAATTTTATATCTTTATGTTTGAAGCCTGAAATGTGACAAAAGGTTGAAAAGTTCAAGGGGGCCGAATACTTTCGCAAGGCACTGTAAGTTGCGCTCATATAACGTATAATATGTACCGGTATTATCATCCGGGGGGGCTGAAGTGGTTAATGCCCCCTACTAGTTCTACAGGACGTGTCTTAGCCTTACCTTGCCTCCAGCTTGTTTCCATCTCTGTGGGATTACAATCTGCTTATATATACATGTATTCCCTAGTGTTAGGATTTACAGGACATCGCTTTACTGGTTATGGTGACAATAGTAGCACAATGTGATTGCCTTGTCCTTTAAAAAACATTTATAAAATCAGTAAGGATCTGGAAAGTTACCATTTGTATTAAAAAATATATTTTTTAAAAAGTCTATTTTCTTTATGTAATTATAGTTTTCTGTCCCCTACATGTTATGGAAGGCTAACTATGAGGCCAGACCGGATCCGCCCTCCGCCCCACAGCCTTTCCGACAACGCAGCTGGCAAAGACACGACTGTGCTGATAATTGGCAAATTTTTTGCAACTCCAAGCATTTTCCTAAAACCGGCAAGAGCACTGCAAAGGGACAGGAAGCTGACCCGCCCCCTTCCCCTGCAATCCTCTTGCTGGAAAAGCAATGCAAAGGGACAGGAAGCTGACACGCCCCCTTCCCGTGCACTCCTCTTGCTGGAAGAGCAATGCAAAGGGACAGGAAGCTGACACGCCCCCTTCCCGTGCATTCCTCTTGCTTGAAGAGCAATGCAAAGGGACAGGAAGCTGACCCGCCCCCTTCCCGTGCATTCCTCTTGCTGGAAGAGCAATGCAAAGGGACAGGAAGCTGACACGCCCCCTTCCCGTGCATTCCTCTTGCTGGAAGAGCAATGCAAAGGGACAGGAAGCTGACGCGCCCCCTTCCCGTGCATTCCTCTTGCTGGAAAAGCAATGCAAAGGGACAGGAAGCTGACGCGCCCCCTTCCCGTGCATTCCTCTTGCTGGAAAAGCAATGCAAAGGGACAGGAAGCTGACGCGCCCCCTTCCCGTGCATTCCCCTTGCTGGAAGAGCAATGCAAAGGGACAGGAAGCTGACGCGCCCCCTTCCCGTGCATCCCCCTTGCTGGAAGAGCAATGCAAAGGGACAGGAAGCTGACGCGCCCTCTTCCCGTGCATCCCCCTTGCTGGAAGAGCAATGCAAAGGGACAGGAAGCTGACGCGCCCCCTTCCCATGCATCCCCCTTGCTGGAAGAGCAATGCAAAGGGACAGGAAGCTGACGCGCCCCCTTCCCGTGCATTCCTCTTGCTGGAAGAGCAATGCAAAGGTCTGTCCCTTTGCTGACGCGCCCCCTTCCCGTGCATTCCTCTTGCAGTATCTAGGTAGATGGGACAAAGTACTACATGTTCTTTGTTCCCTGGGGGACAGAAGACTTCTTCTTTAAAGCGGAGTTCCAATCATAACATTTTCCTTTTTTTTTTTTTACAGTATTCTGCTACAATAAATACAAATAACAAACTTTGGAAAAAACGTTTTTGCCATAGCATTTTTTGCGTTTATTGGTGTTTTTCCGCATTAGCGTTTTTAGAAGTTTTTATTTTTTTATTTTTTTAAGAATGTTTTTTTTTTTTTCATTTTTTCAATGGATCTAAAACGTTTAAAAAGTGAGCGATGTTTTTGAGCGTTTATTGTCTTTTTTTCAGCGTTTATCAGCGTTCACACGTTTTTACAGCTGAAACGCATCTCTCAGAACCCACTAGTTGTTTTTTTTTTTTTTTTTTGTTTTTTACTGTTCAAAAAGGTTACTGCCCAAAACTGCTAATGACGGCCTATGTGCACATGGACACATAGGATAACATGATGGGGAGTTTAATGACTGTAGAAAAAAATGTCTACTGCCAAAAACAGCTGCTGTAAAAACGTTTAAAAAAAAAAGTTTTTTGCCAATAATATATGAATCTTTTATTATACATTTTGGTGTGGGCTGTGGTAACAGTTACTTTGCTTCTTTTTTTTTTTTTTATCTATTTTTGGTGGTTTATAGAGTCAGTCATGCAGGTCTTTATGTGCAGTAGTATAATTGTTGTACTAATTTTGCATGACTTGTTTTGGGTAATCATAACTTTTCTGACTTGGGCTTTATATTCATTTTTGATTGAAAAAATATATAATAATTTTGATAAGTTTTTTTTTTTTTAGTATACTTGGTTTAATTTAGAATGATTTTACGTACAATTGATTCGCCCTATTGGATATGCTATGACTAAAGGGAATCTTATCTATAGAGAGAACCTGCAAAAAAGAGAATTCTTAAGGTCAGTCTGTTGGAAGTCTAGAACCTGGCGGAACATGTTTAGAGGATGACATCTGTCAAACTTCCCAAAAGTTAGTGAGGTAATTGGGGAGTGGATGAGACCCCCTCGACCTACAATGCTATTCTCTTTCTGAATGAGAAATTGACTATATTGATTCCTCACGTAGCTCTGGACTCCTCTCCAGCACTGACTAATACATGGGTCTTCAAACTACGGCCCTCCAGTTGTTCAGGAACTACAATTCCCATCATGCCTGGTCATGTCTGTGAATGTCAGAGTTTTGCAATGCCTCATGGGATGCGTAGTTCCGCAACAGCTGGAGGGCCGTAGTTTGAGGATCCCTGGACTAATATGTCCATCCTATTGCCCCCGTTATTATTTTGGTTTAATCTATAAGGAATTTCTTGCAGTCCTTCTTTCTGGTTAGTCAGTTCCTAAATGTTTGCACTTCTTAGCCCCTGTACACACGGTCGGAGATTTCGACAACCAAATCCGTCAGATCTTGTCCGTCGGATTTTGCCCATCGGATCTTGTCCGAAACTGTTGCATACACACGGTCGGACCAAGTTGACGAAAAATCCGATCATTCAGAAAGTGATGACGTAATTTCGTTACGATGGGACTACGTTCAGGCTAGTAGGCAATAGCTTTGATGTAGGAATTTGATCTGAGCATGCGTGGCACTTGGTCCGATCAAAATTCTCTACACATGATCGGAGTATGTCCGATCGAACCAGTTGGTCGGAAAATATTTCCAACAAGTTGGAAAATTGGGTCCGACGGAATCAGTCCGATGCATACCACACACAGTCGGATTATCCGACAACGCGGTCCGATAGTACACATTCCGACGGATTCTCCGACCGTGTGTACAAGGGCTTACGGGATAAGGATCCTGTCTACTGCAATCCTTGTAAGAAGTTTACTCTGTTTGGACTTTTCTTCCTGCTTCCGTTCTTCTTACATATTCCATTTCTGTCCTCGAGTTGGATAGTCTGGATTTTGGACTAGTCTTCTGAATAGTCTTTTTGGTTTTGAAAGTCATTGTTGCTGTCGCTGGACTTGATTGGATGCAGATGTTCCTATCAGGGCCTGGATCTGAACCCGGGACCTCTGCTGTGTCTGACAGTAATGCCCTGTACACACAGTCGGACATTCTGACCATAAAATCCGTCTGATTTTTTTCAGACGGATTTTGTCCGAAACTTGTGTTGCATACACATGGTCGGACAAAGTTGTCGAAAAACCCGATCATTCGGAGTGTGGTGACGTTCGCTGCGTACGACGAGACTACATAGAGGCTAGAAGCCAATAGCTTTGGTCTCGTAATTTGATATGAGCATGCGTGGCACTTTGTCCGTCGGAAATTCTCTACAAACGATCGGAAAAAGTCTGATCGGATTTTTTTTGTCAGAAAATTTTAGATCCTGCTCTCAGATTTTTTCCGTCTGAATTTCTGACGGAAAAAGTCCGATAGAGCCCACAAATGATCGGATTTTCCGAAAATATAATCCATACGGACCTTTTCCATTTGAATTTCCAACCGCGTGTACAGGGCATTACTCTTCATATTGAGCCACATGAGATGCTGGCAGTTCCCTGTCTGATCTATTAGACAATCTTGACTTTGCAACTTGTGAACCTTGAACTTTTTTCCCCTCCCATGATTATTCCTATTTAAGCCATGCATTTGCACTTCCTATTTGCCAAATTATTGTCCTCTCTCCAGCCAATATCTCGCTCATTTCACTCCTGCTGCTGTCTGTATATTTGCTGCCACTTGTTACCAACCTTTGGCTTGTTCCTCGACTATACTTCTGCTTTTATGCCAACCTGCAAGCACTTGTTACTGACCTTTGGCTTGTTCCTTGACTATACTTCTGCTTTTATCCCAACCTGCAAGCACTTGTTACTGACCTTTGGCTTGTTCCTCGACTATACTTCTGCTTTATTCCAACCTGCAAGCACTTGTTACTGACCTTTGGCTTGTTCATTGACTATACTTCTGCTTTTATCCCAACCTGCAAGCACTTGTTACCGACCTTTGGCTTGTTTACTGACTATGTTCTGATCCCAACCTGCTATATCTGCTACTGGACCCCAGTTTGCTCACCGCCTGGTGGGCGATCCTGAGGACCATGACCTGGTACTAACACACAGCAGAACCCATCTCCACCATCAGGAGCTCTGGTGAACACCGGTTAGTGCTTGGAACCCCACACCTCAGGTGAGCCCCTGCCATCCGCTAGGGTGACCTGTTTGTGTACTTATCCTGCTGGTCAGAGAACATCACTGCTGCTAAAGCTTCCGGTCTCTATCCCTGACCCCTGACCACGACAGTTGCTCTCAAGAACTCTTTTAGGAATATCCTTTAGTTTAATTCCCTTTTATGGCTTCCTGTGTTGCCTTGGTTGTTCAAATGCTCCGAGTTCCCCAACACTGCAGGTGTGAACTGCTAGTTCTTCTCCTCAGGTGGTTTAAGTTCCCCTTGCTACAATAGGTTAACTTCTTTCTCATTTGGTTTCCCCTCTGTATGACCTTCATGCACACACTATTTCCAGTGTCTAAGTTTAATTTCTATTCCCATATTGACTATATATCCCTAGCCAGTAGAGATGGGCCTGGGCATTTTTTGGGTTCCCACCTGCCCGATCCCACCAGGAAGCCGACACTGCACACCGCTAATCACAGACACTAAGACATTTCCTGATCTGTGCAGCTGTTGATCGGGAAATGTCTCAGTGCCGGTGATTAGCGGTGTGTAGTGTCGGCTTCCTGGTGGGATCCCACACATGCCCGAGCCCATTCCTACTAGCCAGCGAGGTGTTTTCTCATGTATGTCCCATGTCTTCCTCCCGAAGAGTCACTCTTCTGTTACTAGCCCTGTGCTTATCTGGAGTCCAGTTGCCATCGTAAATTGTTACTCTACTATGGTTCCCCATGGGGATAGAGGTAATCTCGAAGGTCCACTGTGGGACTTGCTGTGTAGAGGTTGTTTCTTCCACTGTTCTAGCTGTAATCTTTTGAGGAAGGTTTCTTAATTTCTTCTACCCTTTAGTTCCTCGGCAGAGGGACTCTTCATTTTTGGGTGTGTCCTGAAAGATTCTGGGATTCCACTCTGCTATTCTTGCCTTTTCTACACAATGGTTGTTGATTTCCTTACCCTCTTATACTGGTCCTCAAGGTAGGCCTATTGAAAGTTTTTTTTCTTTGCTCAGGATTAACCTATTGAACCTTAGCATCCATAGTCTTCTGGAGTAGCTAGGACCTGTTGTGTAGAGGTTACTTCTTCCACTATTCTATCTGTAATATTTTTAGGAAGGTTTCCTAGTTTCTTCCACCTCTTAGTTCCTCAGTTGAGGACATCTCCTGTTTTGGGTATGTCCCAAAAGATTCTGGAATCACACTCTGCTATTTTGCCTACCATTCTTCTACACAATGGTTGCTGATTTCTCTACCGTCTTCTTATAATGGTCTTCAAAGTACTACTATTTTTTAAGTTTCTTTTTTCTTTCTTGGTTAAGATTAACCTATTGGCCCTTATCATCCATAGAACAAGGGGTTGTCGCAGGCACTCATCAAGAGTGGCCACCTATGCCTACCCTTTCCGCCCAGCTTCTCCATTCATAGAAACCTTTACTACAGCTTCTATGAATGAAATGTGACCTGTGAATGGAGGGGTTTAGACCTTTCTGCCCGCCCTCCATTCATAGACTGTGTTTCATTCATAAAAGCTGTGGTAAAGGTTTCTATAAAGGGAGGAGCTCGGTGGAAAGGGCTCTAGTTGCACTCTCTTGATAAAAGATTTTGACAACCCCTTGGTTCTTTTAACCCCTGTTGCTTTGGAAGATTAGGGCAGCAGAGTTGGGAGGGGGGGGGGGGCATCAGAGGAAGATTTTTTTTTGAAAAGAGGACACAGCAGCACAATGCAAATATCTCACCGAAGGTAAGTAATGTCCCTTTTGCAGATTTTTTAATTTTTTTTTCCTTTTTCTTTTTTTGTTTTAGGTAAAGTTAAGCTTTAACCACTTGCCGCCCGCCCTATTACAAATTGACGGTGGCAAAGTGGTTTCATAATCCTGACTCATATGACGTTCTCAGGATTATGAGCCGCTGCGCGCCCCCGGGGGCGCGCATCGCGGCGATCGTTGTTGCGGGGTGTCAGTCTGACACCCAGCAAATACGATCTCGGTAAAGAGTCTCCGACTGGCATGCATTATTGTTTGGCACTGATTGGCATCCATTAGTACAGTATAACACCAATGCCGCCTATGAGTGCCCACCTGTGCTGCCTATGAGTGCCCACCTGTGCTGCCTATGAGTGCCCACCTGTGCTGCCTATGAGTGCCCACCTGTGCTGCCTATGAGTGCCCACCTGTGCCGCCTATGAGTGCCCACCTGTGCCGCCTATCAGTGCCCACCCATGCCCATCTGTGCCGCCTATCCATGCCCATCTCTGCCGCCCATCCATGCCAATCCGTGCCAGCTATCAGTGCCAATTTGTGCCACCTATCAGTGTCCATCCGTGTCGCACATCCGTGTCGCCCATCCGCATCGCCTATCAGTGCCGCCTATCAGTGTCCATCAATGCCACCTCATCAGTGCCACTTCATTGGTGCCCATCAGTGCCGCCTTATCAGTGCCCATCAGTGTAGCCCCATCAGTGCCCATCAGTTAAGGAGAAAACGTACTTATTTACAAAGTTTTGAAACTGAAACAAAAAAAAACATTTTTAAAAAAAAAAAATCGGTATTTTTTTATTTGTAGCGCAAAAAATAAAAACCGTAGAGGTGATCAAATACCACCAAAAGAAAGCTCTATTTGTGGGAAAAAAATGATAAAAATTTCATTTGGGTACAGTGTAGCATGACCGCGCAATTGTCATTCAAAGTGCGACAGCGCTGAAAGCTCAAAATTGGTCTGGGCAGGAAGGTGTTTAAGTGCCCTGTATTGAAGTGGTTAAAGCATCCATTCTCAACCTTTTTTACCTTTGGGGAACCCTTGAAATACATGTCAGGTCTTGGGGAAACCCTGCTAAAACCAATTAATTGGAGTTCAGTGGGAAAAATGTCTACCTTGTTCGGCAGTGTGAAGAATGCCTCTCGTATAGTTAGCAAAAAGGATAATTGATGCCATGCCACTGACTCTGTCATGTTGTGTTGGCCCCAGAATTACACAAACACCCTCAAATAGGAGGCCAATTAGCTATCGCTTAAGGAACCCCTAGCAATATCTGGAGGAACCCTAAGGTTCCACGGTACCATGGCTGAGAATGGCTGCTTTAAAAGGGTATTCTTTTATATTTGCCGGAGTTTTCCTTTAAGCTACGGGACAGTGAATAGCCAAGTGATTTCTTTTCACGAGAAAAGGCCCTGCGTTCAGATAATCCCAATAACAACCTCCCATCCATCACTGCAGAGTTTCTGATGCCCGTTTCTGCCGTATAATTGGATTTGTTTGTGCAGAACTGTGATAGGACAGCTGGCAGTAGATTGCAGCGACACATGTCATCTGTGGATTAGAGCGATCTCCCAGGCCGTGATGTAAATTCAGATAACACATGAGGAGAGGTGTGCAGAATAGACATCCGCTAATATAGGAGAGGGGACCGGGGCGTCGCTCATAGAGGAGACCGGCAATGCCATGACTAGGCATGTGCCTCATTAGAAAGCCCTCATAATGTCCCCTTTATAAACCTTTCCTTGACATCTTCCTGATTACATATATATATATCTGAAGCTGAAACTTTTTTTTTTCTTTTTGGATAAAGTAAGGGAGAGTTAAGGGTTAATTTTTTGCCATCTTGGGGAAATTTTCTCAGACTTCCTGTTCTCTATCAAGAAGATGTGAGAGGAAATTTCCCCAAAGGAAGGAAAATACTCTTATGTCGCGTACACACGACCAGACTTTTCGACAGCAAGGGTCCGACGGAACGAATCCTTTGGACAATTCGATCATGTGTGGGCTTCATCGGACCTTTGCTGTCCAAAAATCTGATGGACTTTAGAAATAGAACATATTTCAAATCTTTCCACCGGAACTCTGCCGGACCCAGTTCATATGGAGAAATCCGCTCGTCTGTATGCTAGTCCGACGGACGAAAACTGACGCTAGGGCAGCTATTGGCTACTGGCTATGAACTTCCTTATTCTAGTCCAGTCGTACGTCATCACGTTTGAATCCGTCGGACTTTGGTGTGATTGTGTGTGTCCAAGTCCATTCGTTTCGGAAAGTCCATCAGAACTCTGCTGAAAATCCATCGGGAAGACCGTCGGACCTAGTCCGTCGAAAAGTCTGGCCGTGTGTACGCAGCATTAGTTGACGACATGACAAGTATTGTCACCTGTTCTGATGGCAACTCAACCTTTTTGATTTTCCATCACCCTCAGTCCCATGGTGAAACTAACTATAGTCATAGCAGCCCTGGCAGCTGCTATAGGGTCCAGAGTGGGAGGGGGCCCCTTAGAGAGGTTGTTAAGTGTGCATATAATGATAACATGGATCCAGTACTGTATCACTAACCCTGATCCTCGGCTGTCATTGCTAGCAAAACATTCTTGCTTTGTAGAATGAGTAGATACAGTATAGGACCTGAATCCATATGGGTGGATGGAACTCGAGAACCACAGATCTTATCAGGCATTTGCTACTTATCTCTTAGTTCGGAGGCAATCTGGCTATACGCCGGTAACCTTTCATTTGAGAAAAAACATTTTTTTGACACGTCCGCTCAATTTTCTAATAATTATTGGGGTCACAGATTGTTTTTGCCTATAGCGATAACGAAAACCAAAGGAGGAAGAAAATTTTTCCCAAGCAAATGAAATTTCGGCGACGACTGTGGTTTTCATTCAAGAAAAAAAAGCGTAAAGTACATACATATATATATATATATATATATATATATATATATATATATAGATATATATAGATATATATAGATATATAGATTATATATATATATATATATATATATATATATATATATATATATATATATATATATATAGATAGATTATATATATATATATATATATATATATGTGTATATATATATATATATATATATATATATATATATATGTGTGTGTATATATATATAGATAGATAAATTATATATATATATATATATATATATATATATATATATATATATATATATATACATATATACATCCCGGAATGTAGAATTCAAAACATTGGCATGGCAATCAAACAAAGCTTTTCAGGATTTTCATACTGTAGTAATATGCCCAAACCATTGTGACTGATATGCTTTGATATCCTCTGCCATTTCAGTATACAAGATAGCTTAAAGTGGGGTACCCCCTAAAAAAAAAAAAAAAAAATTAAAGTCAGCAGCTACAAATATTGCAGCTGCTGACTTTTAATAATCGGACACTCACCTGTCCCAGGGTCCAGCGATGCGGGGGAACGAAGCCCCTCCCTCGTTCCCCACTCCGCTCGCGGGCGCCGTCATGCGTACTGTGGGCACCCAGCTGTGGCTTCACAGCCAGGCACCCACTGCGCATTGCGCAAGCGGTGCAGGGCGCCGCGATACGCCGTACAGTCACCTGGGACACGTGACAGGTCCCAGGTGACTGTGCGGCGCGAGGGGAAGTGATGTCACCAGCGTGGGCAAGGAAGAAGGCAGACTACGAGGGACCCCCTAGCAACAGGTATTTAGAGGTGAGTAAAAAAAATATTTTTTTTCCCAATTATTTCATTTTTTTTTAAAGAATTTTAAACAACTTTTTATTTTTTTTGGTGGCAACACCACTTTAAATCTGCAACTATAAAAGAATGCTTAGAAAGATGCTTGCACAAGCACTGTGCTCTATATATATATATCTGTTCTCTGTTCTGTAGGCCATGGGACAGGATTCATGACTTATGACTCATAACCAGATGTCCTGTTTACTCTTGTAAAATCATGATAAATGTATTTTAGGGGTCATTGACGTGCATAACCATATATTTTATACCAATACATCATTTAATAACCCCTCTTTCTATTGGTATGTTGAACCATATATAAGCTGTAACACACCTAATAAAGGCAGACATTTTACAAATGCACAACTTGCCTCTCGTTTCATTTGGTGTCTCCAGATATCCGAGGGCCCTGTTGTTGTACCTATAAGAAGGGTGGTCATCCAGAATACCTATTATTTCCTTTCACATACAAAATTTCTTGAGTCCATAATAGTACTATTAAATGCGCTGACAAATAATTTTTCAGAATTTCTATACAAACGTTAAAATTAAATTGTACGGTTGTACATTTCAAATCCCTGGACCAGCTCTGTGAGCACTGACAGCTCAGTATCCCCAGAGATACCATAAGAACAGCATGGACCGGGAGTGTGGAGGGTGGGTGGTCTGGTATTATGCCGCGTACACACGATCGAATTGTCCGGCGTACTAAGCCCTTGTACACACGATCGGAGATTCCGACAACCAAATCCGTCGGATTTTGTCCGACGGATTTCGTCCGAAACTGTTGCATACACACGGTCGGACAAAGTTGTCGGAAAATCCGATCGTTCAGAACGTGATGACGTTATTTCATTACGACGGGACTACGTTCAGGCTAGTAGCCAATAGCTTTGATGTAGGAATTTGATCTGAGCATGCGTGGCACTTTGTCCGTTCGGAATTCTCTACACATGATCGGAGTATGTCCGATCGGAGCATTTTGTCGGAAAATATTTCCGGCAAGTTGGAAAATTTGGTCCGACGGATATTCCGACGGAAACAGTCCGATGCAGACCACACACAGTCGGAATATCCGACAAAACGCTCCGATCGGACACATTCCGTCGGAATCTCCGATCGTGTGTACAAGGGCTTAGTCCGCCGGACCGCATTACACCAGACAATCCGATCGTGTGTGTGTGGGCTTTAGCTGACTTTTTCAGCGTAAAGTCTGGCGGACTTATGGCCCGTACACACGATCCGAATATCCTACGAAAACGGTCGTACGATTTTCGGATCGTAAGTACACTACTTTCGACAGCCGATCACGACCGTTCATCCGCTTATTATTCGATTGGACATGCACGGAAATTTTCCTCGTACGATTACAGATCGTGCAATTTTCGTTTAGTCAGTATAGTTGTCGTCCGAAAATACAATACAAATACATTACAACACATGACATCACTAACGATTTTTTTTTTCTAACGTACGAGAATTTTCGTGACTTTATTTAGCTATTCAATTTCTACTTGCGATTATTAACCGAAAACGGTCGTGAGATCGGTCGTACGGTATTCGGATCGTGTGTATGGGGCATTAGAAAGTAGTTTTGCAGCCCAATCTTTCCGCCGGACTTGGGTTTCAGCGGACAATACGTTCGTGAGTATGCTAGTCCGGCGGACTAAGAATGACGCACGCTCAGAAGCAAGTATGAAAAAGGAAGCTATTGGCTACTGGCTATTGAACTTCCTTTTTCTAGTCCCGTCGTACGTGCTGTACGTCACCGCGCTAGCAATCAGCAGACTTTCCGTGTGTCCGTTTGTGGCCAAGTCCGTTTCGGTAGAAAGTCCACCGGACTATCCGCCGGATTGTTTGCCGGTCTAAGTACACCGGACAATTCGATCGTGTGTACAAGGCTTTACAGTGCTTTGAAAAAGTATTCACACTGACATTTTCCACAATTTGTCATGTTACAGCCAAAAAAGTAAATGTGTTTTATTGGGATTTTTATATGGTAGACCAACACAAAGTGGCCCATCATTGTGAGGTGGAAGGAAAATGATAAATGGTTTAATTTTTTTTTTTTTACAAATAAATATGTGAAAAGTGTGGTGTGCATTTGTATTCAGCCCCCTTTACTCTGATACTCCTAACTAAAATCTAGTGGAACCAATTGCCTTCAGAAATCACCTAATTAGTAAATAGAGTCCACTGTGTGTAATATAATCTCAGTATAAATATGGCTGTTCTGTGAAGTCCTCAGAGGCTTGTTAGAGAACCTTTGTGAATAAAAAGCATCATGAAGGCCAAGGAACATACCAGACAGGTCAGGGATAAAGTTGTGGAGAAGTATAAAGCAGGGTTAGGTTATAGAAAAAAATATCCCAAGCTTTTGAACATCTCACGGAGCTCTGTTCAATCCATCATCCGGAAATGGAAAGAGTATGGCACAACTGCAAACCTACCAAGACATGGCCGTCCACCTAAACTGACCGGCCCATGGAGAAGCAGCCAAGAGGTCCATGGTAACTCTGGAGGAGCTGCAGAGATCCACAGCTCAGGTGGGAGAATCTGTCCACAGGACAACTGTTGTACACTCTGGCCTTTATGGAAGAGTGGCAAGAAGAAAGCCACTGTTGAAAGAAAGCCATAAGAAGTCCCCTTTGCAGTTTGCAGGAGGACACAGCAAACATGTGGAAGAAGGTGCTCTGGTCAGATGAGAAGAAAATTAAACTTTTTGGCCTAAAAGCAAAATGCTACGTGTGGGGGAAAACTAACGCTGCACATCACCCTGAACACACCATCCCCACCGTGAAACATGGTGGTGGTAGCATCATGATGTGGGGAAGCTTTTCTACAGCAGGGACAGGGAAGCTGGTCAGAGTTGATGGGAAGATGGATGGAGCCAAATACAGGGAAATCTTAGAGGAAAACCTGTGATGCCGCGTACACACGATCAGAATTTCGGCCAGCAAAAGACAGATGAGAGCTTTTCATTGGAAAATGCGACCGTGTGTATGCTCCATCGGAATTTATCTGGCCGAATTCCCACCAGCAAAAATTTGGGAGCACATTCTCAATTTTCCAGACGGAAAAACTTTCTATTGGAAATTCCGATCGTGTGTATGCAATTCCGATGCGCAAAAACTCACGCATGCTCAGATTCAACTATGAGATGGAAGCTATTGGCTACTGGCTATTGATCTTCATTTTTCTAGTCCCGTCGTACGTGTTGTACGTCACCGCGTTCTTGGCGGTCGGAATTTGGTGTGACCGTGTGTGGGCAAGACAGCTTGAGCGGAATTCCGTCGAGAAAACCATCAGACCTTTTTCCGACCAAAATTCTGATCGTGTGTACACAGCATTAGAGTCTGCAAAGGACTTGATACCGGGGCGGAGGTTCACCTTCCAGCAGGACAATGACCCGAAACATACAGCCAGAGCTACAATGGAATGGTTTACATCAAAGCATATTCATGTGTTAAGCCCCATACACACTATCAGATTTTCTGCCAAGATTTTCCTTCAGATTGACCAAAACCATATAATATGAGGTCAAACCTTAGGAGTTTCAATGTGTATGCAATCAGGCAGGCCCTTGCACTACATGGTTTTGGTAAATCTGAAGGAAAAACTCAGCAGAAAATCTGATAGTGTGTATGGGGCTTTAGAATGGCCCAGTCACAGTCCAGACCTAAATCCAATTGAGAATCTGTGGCAAGACTTGAAAATTACTCCGGGGGGCGCCATACAAATGTACACCACACTTTTCACATTTATTTGTAAAAAAAATTGAAAACCATTTATCATTTTCCTTCCACTTCACAATTATGTGACACTTTCTGTTGGCCTATCACATAAAATCCCAATAAAAAACATTTACGTTTTTGGTTGTAACATGTGGGGAATTTCAAGGGGTATGAATACTTTATTCAAGGCACTGTAGTTCACCTTTGTTTTTTTTGTAAAGGTTAACCAACACTTTAAGTTTATCGTTTATAGTTTTTGAGTAATAGATAACTGAACAAGGTACAGTTTACTGACCACTATACAGTATCTCACAAAAGTAAGTACACATTTGTGTAAATCTTTTCTTCTATCTTTTCATGTGACAACACTGAAGAAATGACACTTGTCTACAATGTAAAGTAGTGAGTGTACAGCTTGTATAACAGTGTAAATTTTCTGTCCCCTCAAAATAACTCAACACACAGCCCTTAATGTCTAAACCGCTGGCAACAAAAGTGAGTACACCCCTACGTGAAAATGTCCAAATGGGGCCCAAAGTGTCAATATTTTGTGTGGCCACCATTATTTTCCAGCACTGCCTTAACCCTCTTGGGCATGGAGTTCACCAGAGCATCACAGGTTACCACCGGAGTCCTCTTCCCCTCCTCCATGATGACATCACAGAGCTGGTGGATGTTGGAGACCTTGCGCTCCTCCACCTTCCGTTTGAGGATGCCCCACAGATGATCAATAGGGTTTAGGTCTGGAGACATGCTTGGCCAGTCCATCACCTTTACCCTCAGCTTCTTTAGCAAGGCAGTGGTCGCCTTGGAGGTGTGTTTGGGGTGGTTATCATCCTGGAATCCTTCCCTGCAGCCCAGTCTCTGAAGGGAGGGGCTCATGCTCTGCTTCAGTATGTCACAGTACATGTTGGCATTCATGGTTCCCTCAATGATCTGTAGCTCCCCAGTGCCGGCAGCACTCATGCAGCCCCAGACCATGACACTCCCACCACCATGCTTGACTGTAGACAAGACACACTTGTCTTTGTACTCCTCACCTGGTTGCCCCCACACACGCTTGTCACCATCTGACACCATATAAGTTTATCTTGGTCTCATCAGACCGCAGGACATGGTTCCAGTAATCCATGTCCTTAGTCTGCTTGTCTTCAGCAAACTGTTTGCGGGTTTCTTGTGCATCATCTTTAGAAGAGGCTTCCTTCTGGGATGACAGCCATGAAGACCAGTTTGATGCAGTGTGTGGTGTATGGTCTGAGCACTGACAGGCTGACCCCCCCCCCCCCCCACCCCTTCAACCTCTGCAGCAATGCTGGCAGCACTCATATGTCTATTTCCCAAAAACAACCTCTGGATATGACGCAGAGCATGTGACCTCAACTTCTTTGGTCGACCATGGCGAGGCCTGTTCTGAGTGGAACCTGTCCAGTTATACCGCTGTATGGTCTTGGCCACCGTGCTGCAGTTCAGTTTAAGGGTCTTGGCAATCTTCTTATAGCCTAGGCCATCTTTATGTAGAGCAACAATTCTCTTTTTCAGATCCTCAGAGAGTTCTTTACCATGAGGTGACATGTTGAATGTCCAGTGACCAGTATGAGAGAGTGAGAGCGATAACACCAAGTTTAACACACCTGCTCCGCATTCACACCTGAGACCTTGTAACACTAATGAGTCACATGACACCGGGGAGAAAAAATAGCTAATCGGGCCCATTTTCACTTAGGGGTGTACTGACTTTTGTTGCCAGAAGTTTAGACATTAATGGCTGTGTGTTGAGTTATTTTGAGGGGACGGCAAATTTACACTGTTATACAAGCTGTACACTCACTACTTTACATTGTAGACAAGTGTCATTTCTTCAGTGTTGTCACATGAAAAGATAAAATATTTACAAAAATGTGAGGGGTGTACTTACTTTTGTGAGATACTGTATATCCTCAGATACACCAAGGCAAAATAAATGAAAAGGGGAGGGGCAAGCAACCATCCTACTCGGTTCCCGAGGTCACTAAAAAGGATAGATACTACCACAGATCGCGACAATAACCAGGTGGCACACCAGGCTCCGCTGGCTCAGATATTCCTAGAGAAGCCCATAAGTCTCTCGTGACGTAAAGTCGCTATTTAAGTCAATGAAGGCCCAGCATAAGATTCATTTGTAGTGACCGAGTTAATCTATGGATCCCAAAACTTACTGAATTTCTAGTATTACGGAATTTAGCAGAGATTTCCAAAAACCCAGAGTTGGTGCCATAGTTGCTTTCCATTTTAGAACATTGGCCTTCGATCCATAGAACAAGAGGAGGGTAAGATGACCTTTTAAGCCTAAAAATAACAGATTTACAAAAGAACTTTGGAACGTTTTGGGATTCTTGGGTCACCAGGACTACCCAATGGACAGTTTTTAGGCTAACAAATATCGGGGGAGCTTCAAAGCAGTGAGACGAAGTTGTCCGCCAACCAGAAATCGTAACGTAGCAGCATGGGGCAATAGAAAAACACATCTGTTCGACCATGCCCAGGGAAGGAGAGGTAGGAAGGAAGGAAGACCATGCCCAGGGAAGGAGAGGTAGGAAGGAAGGAAGACCATGCCCAGGGAAGGAGAGGTAGGAAGGAAGGAAGACCATGCCCAGGGAAGGAGAGGTAGGAAGGAAGGAAGACCATGCCCAGGGAAGGAGAGGTAGGAAGGAAGTAGGCCCAGGTTATTTCATTTGGTTGAGGTGTAGTAGAGCTGGTGAAAGGTGCAGTTGAATTATTCTGCCTTAAAGAGGAAGTAAACCCTGATGAGTTTACTTCCTCTTTCATTCCCTGCAAAGGCAAAGCATAATGGACTACTGTGCATCGCATACTACCCCATTATGTGTCACTTACCTGACACAGGAGCCAGCGAAGTCACCGCTGTCCCCTGTAGTCCACCGCATCCATCTTGTTGGTGGGGTCTCGCAGCTCCAGTGCTGTCATTCGGCGAAGCCGCGATGACGTCACTCCCGTGCACGCGTGGCAGCTTCGTCGCTGAGAATGCCGCGCTTGCGCCGTAGACAGCGGTGCCCGTTTTCGGGTAAATATCTCCTAAACCATATAGGTTTAGGAGATATTTCTTGGACCTACAGGTAAGCCTTAATCTAGGCTTACCTGTAGGTCAAAGTGGTTTGTAAGGGTTTACAACCACTTTAAGATGAAATCATGGAGCCCTTATAGCAGTGATTGTCAACTTATGAGCTCAAATGGGGCCCCTGACATCATCATAAGGCTGCACATGATGTTCAATATATGTACTGCCGGAGAGCCATCAGAGACTGCAGACCTAATAGAGGAAATGAGGGTCAGAGAGTGAGGACAGGATACATTGTTGGTTGGGCAGATGCTGCAGAGGACAATAGAAGACGGGGACCATGTTACATGAGACTAGTAGAGATCAATGCTATTACCCCAATCAATATTCCCGCTATAGACTGCTAAGGGTCCGAGGGCTGAACATCATATTCTAAAGCACTGCATTCAGCCCTCAGGTCGGAGGTTGGGCCCCAAGGCCTTATAGATGTCTTCAAACTCCAACCAGTCCTGCTCTGTGGGTTGGAATGACTGTGTGTGCCATTTGGATTTGGCTTTTGGTATCTGGAAGAGGAAACGAGAGCCAATTATGCCTCGTTTCCACTGAGCAGATCGGTTTGGTTTGGTACGGTACGCTATTTTTTGAGTGTTTCCATTATGAAAGTGGCCCATACAACGGAACCATACCGCACCATTCATGGTCCTGCTTCAGATGTGGGGCCATAGAAAATGGTACGGTACTGTTAGGGCAGAGCTACTGGCATCAAACATTGACAGAAAAACCGTCAACGCTCACGTCAAAGGCATTTTTTTCTAAACCTTGTATGGCTCCTGGTGGTCTGACTTGCAGTGGAAACGCTCACCTGAATAGACCGGACCATTCAAAGCCCTTGTACACACGGTCGGACATTCTGACAACCAAATACGTTGGATTTTGTCTGACAAATTTTGTCTGAAACTGTTGCATACACACGGTCGGACAAAGTTGTTGGAAAATCCGATTCTACATAACGTGATGACGTTATTTCGTTACGACGGGACTACGTTCACGCTAGTAGCCAATAGCTTTGGTGTAGGAATTTGATCTGAGCATGCGTGGCACTTTGTCCGTCGGAGTAGGCTACACATGATTGGAGTATGTCCGATCGGAGCATTTTGTCGGAAAATATTACGGACAAGTTGGAAAACCTGGTCTGTCGGATATTCCGACAGAAGCAGTCCGATGGAGACCACACACAGTCGGAATATCCGACAAAATGGTCCGAAAGGACACATTCCGTCAGAATCTCCGACCGTGTGTACAAGGGCTTACACTTCCAAACTGTACCGACCCGAACCATTCCACTCAGTGGAAACGATTCATTTTGGCAAATGTGTTTTGATCACTCTCAGCATTCTATCTGTTGTTCATCTCATTGGACTGTGTTTGTTTGTTTTTTTGGCAGTGCTCCAAGGCTTATTCCACCCAGTTCCTGGACACGTTTGATGCGCACAATATGACGGCGGACGCAGTGCGGTGGAACCCATTCCATCCCAAAGTCTTCATCACCTGCAGCTCAGACTGGACAGTGAAGATCTGGGAACATAACATCAAGTAAGTACTGCCAGCCTGGTATTTGGAACTCCAGTCTTGTCTTAGCAAATCTTTTATCAAGCGTTATGGCAGATACTCACCTGCTTCTGGTCTGCAGAAGTTGTGATAGGCTATTCCTGCTGAATCCTAGCCAAATGAACATTAAATGGGAGAGTACTTTCATTCAGATCACACGATCAGTCACAATATTTTCATGAGCTATATATCACTTTATCACACAGCACCCAGGACAAGAATCTCATGTCCTGGGTCAAGAGATACTTGCCATGGGTGCTGTGTGATAAAGTGATTGATTGATATATAGATAGATAGATTATATATATATATATATATATATATATATATATAAATATCTATCTATCTATCTCAATTTCAATGTGTGTATATATGTGTGTGTATATATATATATATATATATATATATAATATATCTATCTCTATCAATCTATATATATATATATATAAAATAGATAAACACATTGAGATTGATATATAAATATATATATATATCCCTATCAATCTATATATATACATATACAGTGGTGTGAAAAAGTGTCATTTCCTGTTCCTTTGCATGTTTGTCACACTTAAGTGTTTCGGAACATCAAACCAATTTAAACAATAGTCAAGGACAACACAAGTAAACACAAAATGCAATTTGTAAATGAAGGTGTTTATTATTAAAGGTGAAAAAAAATCCAAACCATCATGGCCCTGTGTGAAAAAGTGATTGCCCCCTAAACCTAATAA
Source organism: Lithobates pipiens (assembly GCF_037356315.1). Classification (NCBI taxonomy): domain Eukaryota; kingdom Metazoa; phylum Chordata; class Amphibia; order Anura; family Ranidae; genus Lithobates; species Lithobates pipiens. Next base: position 23,296,111 of record NW_027507764.1, on the reverse strand, counting down.
CTGGTTGGGCCACCCTTAGCAGCAACAACTGCAACCAAGCGTTTGCGATAACGTGCAATGAGGCTTTTAAAGCGTCCTGGAGGAATTTTGGCCCACTCATCTTTGCAGAATTGTCCTAATTCAGTTACATTAGAGGGTTTTCGAGCATGAACGGCCTTTTTAAGGTCATACCACAACATCTCAATAGGATTCAGGTCAGGACTTTGGCTAGGCCACTCCAAAGTCTTCATTTTGTTTTTCTTCAGCCATTCGGTGGTGGACTTGCTGGTGTGTTTAGGATCATTGTCCTGCTGCAGAACCCAAGTTCGTTTCAGCTTGAGTACACGAACAGATGGTCGGACATTCTCCTTCAGGATCTCTTGGTAGACAGCAGAATTCATAGTTCCTTTTATCACGGCAAGTCTTCCAGGTCCTGAAGCAGCAAAACAGCCCCAGACCATCACACTACCACCACCATATTTTACTGTTGGTATAATGTTCTTTTTATGAAATGCAGTGTTCCTTCTACGCCAGATATACTTGGACACACACCTTCCAAAGAGTTCCACTTTTGTCTCATCGCTCCACAGAATGTTGTCCCAAAAGTCTTGGGGATCATCAAGATGTGTTGTGGAGAAATTGAGACGAGCTTTGATGTTCTTTTTGCTCAGCAGTGGTTTTCTCCTTGGAACTCTGCCATGCAGGCCATTTTTGCCCAGTCTTTTCCTGATGGTGGAGGCATGAACGCTGACCTTAACTGAGGCAAGTGAGGCCTGCAGTTCCTTGGACGTTGTTGTGGGGTCTTTTGTGACCTCTTGGATGAGTCGTCGCTGCGCTCTTGGGGTAATTTTGGGCGGCCGGCCACTCCTGGGAAGGTTCACCACTGTTCCATGTCTTCGCCATTTGTGGATAATGGCTCTCACTGTGGTTCGCTGGATTCCCAAAGCTTTGGAAATGGCTTTATAACCCTTTCCAGACTGATAGATCTCAATTACTTTCTTTCTCAATTGTTCCTGAATTTCTTTGGGTCTCGGCATGATGTGTAGCTTTTAAGGATCTTCTGGTGGACCTTACTGTGTCAAGCAGCTCCTATTTAAGTGATGCCTTGATTGTGAACAGGTGTGGCAATAATTAGGCCTGGGTGTGGCTAGAGAAATTGAACTCAGGTGTGGACAACCACAGTTATAGTATGTTTTAACAAGGGGGGCAATCACTTTTTCACACAGGGCCATGATGGTTTGGATTTTTTTTCACCTTTAATAATAAACACCTTCATTTACAAATTGCATTTTGTGTTTACTTGTGTTGTCCTTGACTATTGTTTAAATTGGTTTGATGTTCCGAAACACTTAAGTGTGACAAACATGCAAAGGAACAGGAAATGAGGAAGGGGGCAAACACTTTTTCACACCACAGTATATATATATATATATATATATATATATATATATATATATATATATATATATATATATATATATAGATAGATAAATTGAAAGAGATATATATATATATTTATATATCAATCTCAATGTGTTTATCTATTTTATATATATATATATATATATATATATATATATATATATATATATATATATATATATATATATATATATATATATATATACTGTGGTGTGAAAAAGTGTTTGCCCCCTTCCTCATTTCCTGTTCCTTTGCATGTTTGTCACACTTAAGTATCTATCTCTATGTCTATATCCAGTGCTAGGCCTAGAGCAGTAATGACATGGAGATTAGTAGGAATTAGTAGAAATGTCACATTCCATGTTATGGGATGACTGGCAGCTGGACAGGCCATAGACGGATCGAATCATGGATGGGCAGGCTGAATAAACCCAAGTTGATTGATTGATCAACTTGGGTACAACCAGCCTGTCGGATTTTAAATACGACTATTGTTAGCTGCTATTATAGCTGCTAACACTGATCACTGTGTTCTCCCCACCCCTTCTACAACACAATGTCTCTCTTGAAAGCTATTCCCCCATCAACACAGTCAGTGTTTGATGGAGGAATCGAGTGATTTACTTTACTGCAACCCGTGGTTGGAAAGAAAATCGCTCCGTCTATGGATGACAAAGTGGTTGTATACCTAGTTACACCACTTTTACCTACAGGTAAGCCTATAATAAGGCTTACCTGTAGGTACTGGAAATATCTTCTAAACCTGCACAGTTTAGGAGATATTTACCACTTGTGCCAATGTCATCGGCACATTCAAACTGAAGAAAGGGTACAAGTGTGCCGTTTCTAAAGTGCCCGTGCTGTGATCGGCAGCTCCCGGGCGCATGCGCGGGAGTGACGTCATGTGACTCCAGGCCAGTCACAGAGCCGGAGTTGATAGCCCCTGGAAGGAAGAAGGGCGGAGATGGATGCGACCACCAGCAGGGACATCACAGGCTTCGTTTGCAGGTAAGTAGCACATAATGGGCTAGTATGCGATGTATACTAGCCCATTATGCTTTTACTTTGCAGGGGAAAAAAAGAGGAAGTAAAACTCATCAGGGTTTACTTCCTTTTTAAAGCTTGTAGGAGGAGTTTTCATTCTACTCTGAATTTCCTATGAGGCTGCGGGACCCCCGGCTCTCTGTCTGGACAGTGCTGACTGGCTCTGTGCTGATCACATGCACCCTCCCAAGAAAAAAAAAAACTCTCTAGCACACCAAACTGAGCATGTGCAGCTTGTCCCCTAGAATCTGTTCTATCAGGAGATGGATTGGGGACAGTGGAAAGTGTTACTGAACCCACAACGGGGGTCTGTAGTTACAGTAAAGCATGCTTGTTATACTCACCGTAGAACCTAAGGGATTAACCCTCTGCATTGTGTAAAAAAGGCTGTTTGATCCAGTCTTCTCTGTTCCTCCCCTTCTTCCACTGTCCCCAACCCATCTCCTGATAGAACAGAGGCTAGGGGACAAGCTGCACATGCTCAGTGTGCTAGAGAGTTTTTTTTATTTTTCTTGGGAGAGTGCATGTGATCAGTACAGAGCCAGTCAGCACTGTTCAGACAGAGGGCCGGGGGTCCCGCAGCCTCATAGGAAAGTCAGAGTAGAATGAAAACTCCTCCTACAAGCTTTAGCCAAACACTGATAGAAGTCACAGGACTGTTATATATACTGCTGATGAGAAAAGGTATTTAGCAGTTTATATTTACTAAAATAATTACATTTCCATGTTCTGTGTGGAGACCAGATATAGTGAATGCAGGGTCCTGGGCTTAGTAACACTTTAAGGCCACATTCACACATTTGGGGTTTGTCATTGCATGATAAAGCGCACAATTTTGCATGCATTTACAAAACGCGTGGAAAATACCTGCTCACTTGTGTGGTCACGCATTTCAAATGGCACCCCAGACACAACCAAGACGATGTGCGTTTGTCACTCATGGAGCGCAGCACAGCATGCTCTTAAAAAATGCACAGAGCTCCGCACTCAAAATAGTACTTGAGCTACTTTGCTGCTTTTGTCACATGTAGGGCAGCTCAGTATTGTCCGTGGGCGAGTCTATGCGTGTGGCGTGAAAACGCGGACAAAGACGGTTTAGCATGTGGTGGTAATGGTAATTGGGGATGTCTTCCGGGATTGTCTGGGCATACATAGGGGTCTCATGTAGGGGGAATACAAAGGGATGCACATAGGGGGAATACAAAGGAGGAGCACATAGGGGGGAATACAGAGGAAGAGCACATAGGGGGAATACCGAGGGATGCACATAGGGGGAATACAGAGGGATGTACATAGGGGGAATACAGAGGGATGCACATAGGGGGAATACAGAGGAAGAGCACATAGGGGGAATACAGAGGGATGCACATAGGGGGAATACAGAGGAAGAGCACATAGGGGGAATACAGAGGGATGCACATAGGGGGAATACAGAGGAAGAGCACATAGGGGGAATACAGAGGGATGCACATAGGGGGAATACAGAGGGATGCACATAGGGGGAATACAGAGGGATGCACATAGGGGGAATACAGAGGGATGCACATAGGGGGAATACAGAGGGATGCACATAGGGGGAATACAGAGGGATGCACATAGGGGGAATACAGAGGGATGCACATAGGGGGAATACAGAGGAAGAGCACATAGGGGGAATACAGAGGGATGCACATAGGGGGAATACAGAGGAAGAGCACATAGGGGGAATACAGAGGGATGCACATAGGGGGAATACAGAGGGATGCACATAGGGGGAATACAGAGGGATGCACATAGGGGGAATACAGAGGAAGAGCACATAGGGGGAATACAGAGGGATGCACATAGGGGGAATACAGAGGAAGAGCACATAGGGGGAATACAGAGGGATGCACATAGGGGGAATACAGAGGGATGCACATAGGGGGAATACAGAGGGATGCACATAGGGGGAATACAGAGGAAGAGCACATATGGGGGATACAGAGGAAGAGCACATAGGGGGAATACAGAGGAAGAGCACATATGGGGGATACAGAGGAAGAGCACATAGGGGGAATACAAAGGAGGTGCACATAGGGGGAATACAGAGGGATGCACATAGGGGGAATACAGAGGGATGCACATAGGGGGAATACAGAGGAAGAGCACATAGGGGGAATACAGAGGAAGAGCACATATGGGGGATACAGAGGAAGAGCACATAGGGGGAATACAAAGGAGGTGCACATAGGGGGAATACAAAGGAGGTGCACATAGGGAGTGCAAATAGAAGATGCATAGGGGTGAGAGCTGAACTGGTAAAATATGCACAAATGGTTCTTACCGCTTAGGATCTGACCCTATAATGATCTTCCTTTAGTATTAGTACATCGTATATAATACACTATATTGGCAAAAGTATTGGGACGCCTGACACGAACATGAACTTTAACAGCTAGTTTACACTTGCTTCAGACACACTTTGTTAAAGCTCTCTGAACGCCAGTCAAAGCTCCTGTCACTAAAATAAATGGTTAGCTTACAGTCCTATTTACACCTTGCTTTTACTCGATGCTTTGCCTTTGGTGGGGCTTCAATGAGGCTTTGAGCGAGCTTTGCCATAGACTTCAATGGAGGCTTTGAGGCACCACTAAAGCTACATGGGGTATCATTTTTGAAGCAAAGCAAAAGCAAGGTGTAAACAGGACTGTAAGCTAACCATTTTATTTAGTGACAGGAGCTTTGACTGGCGTTCAGTGAGCTTTAACAAAGCGTGCCCGAAGCCTTGTTTTGAAGCAAGTGTAAACTAGCCGTTGTGTGTTTGGAGCTAGTTTAAATGAGCCTTAATAACATCCCAGTCTTAGTCCGTAGGGTTCAATATTGTATTGGCCCGCCCTTTGCAGCTCTAACAGCTTCAACTCTTCTGGGAAGGCCGTCCACACGGTTTAGGAGTGTGTGTATGGGAATGTTTTACCGTTCTTCCAGAAGCTCATTTGTGAGGTCAGGCAGTGATGTTGGATAAGAAGGCCTGGCTTGCAGTCTGTGCTCTAATTCATTCCAAAGGTGTTCTATCGGGTTGAGGTCAGGACTCTGTGCAGGCCAGTCAAGTTCCTCCACCCCAAACTCGCTCATCCATGTCTTTATGGACCTTGCCTTGTGCACTGGTGCGCAGTCATGTTGGAACAGGAAGGGGTCATCCCCAAACTGTTCCCACAAAGTTGGGAGCATGAAGTTTTCCAAAATGTCTTGATATGCTGACGCCTTAAGCGTTCCCTTCACTGGAACTAAGGGGGCCAAGCCCAACCCCTGAAAAACAACCCCCACACCATAATCCCCCCCCCCCTCCACCAAATGATTTGGACCAGTGCACAAAGCAAGGTCCATAAAGACATGGATGAGCGAGTTTGGGGTGGAGGAAGTAGACTGGCCTGGGTTTTTTCCAGCAGATGTTGGCTCAAACTTGTCTTGCATACATACGGTCACACAAATGTTGTCGGACCTCTGCTCCTCTATTAGTGGTGTCCTCATTGCTTATTATGTACATTTCCTTTGTGTCTGCCAGTCAGGGCAGTTATATTACCACTACTGACCACCAACTTCCTCTCACAGGACTCCCATGTTTGTGTTTGACCTAAACTCTGCAGTGGGGGACGTAGCTTGGGCGCCATACTCCTCCACCATCTTCGCCGCCGTTACCACCGATGGCAAGGTAGGTCGCTGTTTGGGATCTGTACAATGAATGTTCACGCTGATGAAAGGAATAGCTAATAATACAACCCCGCTGTTCTTAGCTGTCTAGAGAAATTTTATAATTATTCATGATTTCTTATTGTTTATAGAATCATTACTGAGCATGGAACACTCTAAAAATTCCAAAATTGCTGTCTGTGTCCCCAGCTGGGGACATTCTCCCTAGACGATCACCGTTCTGTCCTAAGGAAAAGGATATTATCATAGAGTGTAAGCTCTTGTGGCGCACTTCTGCCATGCTGAGGAGGAGGGGTTGGCACCACCATACATTCTGGTCCAGCACCCTCCACTGCCTTCATTACACTGGAAGAAACAATAGGTGTAGACACAGACTTGACAACCACACTTTCTGACACTGATTGGGGAACCACAGACTGGGGGGGACGACACTGACACCACAGATGGCCTCACAGACACCGATTGTGATGGGACAGAGACACTAGAATCCCCTGGTACAACCTCCGCCAACCCAGACTCTTCTCTATCCAGACGGAAGAATTCCTCCACTAGCTCAGGCTTATTGTGCAAAGCCTCAGGGCACCGGCTATAAGGGTGACCAACCTTATCACATAGGCTGCCTGGCTCAGTGTTCTCTGTACAGCACTGCGGTATATGTCAGAGCTATATAAATGTATAATAATAAAAAGTGTGTGTCTGTGGGGGGACATTAGAGTGTAAGCTCCTCTGGTGCAGAGACTGATGTAACCAGTTAAGTATCCTCTGTACAGCACTATGGTATATGTCAGAGCTATATAAATGTATAATAATAGTTTGTGATTGTGGGGGGAACATTAGAGTGTAAGCTCCTCTGGTACAGAGACTGATGTGACTGGCTCAGTGTTCTCTGTACAGCACTGCGGTATATGTCAGAGCTATATAAACAGTGTGAAAAGGTTGGAGGTACGGCGTAGTGCGTTCAGATGTCTCCGAGGTATCACAGCGCGGTGATGATTCAATAACAGTCTGGAATATTAATGAAAAGTGAGGCTCCTGCCGTAGCTCATCCATCATGTCAGAGAAATAGAATTGTCCTGTGGCCCCCGGTAATATTTATCCATACAATTATAAGACAGTTTGACAGAATAGTGCGCTCTCCTGCCTGGGGGAGCTCAGATTCTACTTCTCAATCTGATTTCTGCCCACTCTATGGGTAGAGTTGAGTTTGAGGCTCACCGCTGTCTTTGGGTTCTGCACTTTATTTTGGTGAAGCGTGTTTAAAGTGTACCTGCACGCTTTAATGGCAGGTAGTATATAATCATCTTCTCACGATCCTCCAGGAGCAAATATAAAACCTGGTACTTCCAGGTATGGGGAGCATGTAGTGTAATGCACTCCCCCTTTCTCCCATGTGATAGCACAGGTGCTTGGTGATTGGCCATTCAGGCGCCCAGTGTTGTCCCATAGGGGTGGTAAAGAATGCCCAGCCCAGTGTAATCTCCAGGCCACAAATTTATTGACGATGGGGCCACCATAAAAGTGAACCTGTTGCTTTGCCCTGTATCGTGAAATCAAAGGTTTACTTGACACACAGCTGCCCCAATTTCAAAAGTGACAACTGATGAAGGGGGGAAAAAACCCCCACACATTGTCATGGGAATAGGGGGAGGGGTATTCTCTCTGGGGGAGTTTGCTTAGCAACATGTTGCATGTTACACCCTAAATACAGGTTACAAAAGGTGCAGTTAGCATTTATAATCAGGTCATTCCTGCATCATATGTCCTATTCCCATAGACATGAGATGTATAGTAATCCCCCCTCATACATATGATGGGTAAAGATTCACCATCTGACCAAAATGCATTGTGAGTAATGGCTGCTGCGTTATAATAAGGGGCATTCGCGGGAAATTCGAGCACCGTGGAACAACCCATAATGCACTGCAAGATTGCAATGCATTGCTGTATGATGATTGGCCAAAGCATGCACCTGACCTGCATGCTTTGGCCAATCACAGTGTGCTCTGCTGAGAGAGACATAGTTGGCCAAAGGCAGGGTGCCTTTGGCCCATCATGGCTCAGGGGGACTAAGTCCACGCCCCACACTATATAAGGCTGCGTAGCCTATATCTACAGTGCATTCAGTGGTGTACAGTTGCTAATATAGTACAGGCAGTGTACACAGTATCTAATATAATGTGAACAGTTGCTAATACACTTCAGGCGGTGTACACATTATCTAATACAGTGTAGTGTGGTGCAAAACAAAAAATATGTCATGTCCAGAAGGCCACCAAGGAGAGGCAGATGCTCACAGGCCACTAAAAGAGGGCAAGCATGCTTTGGCAAATCACAGCGCTTTCTGCTGAGAAAGCCATAATTGGCCAAAGGCAGGGTTCCTTTGGCCAATCATGGCTCGGGGGGGACTAAGTTCACGCCCCACAGTATATAAGGCTGCTTACATAGCGGCCGTGTATAGTGTGTGGAGGGCAATAGATTGAGCTAGATTAGGCAGGCAGGTTGGTGGCAGTGTATTTGACTGATCTATATATTTTATATATATATATATATATATATATATATATATAAAATAGACTCTATATTCAGTCAGTGTAGTATACATAACACAGTGTATTGAAGTGGTTATGGGGAACCCCGTGCCAAAATAAAAATGGCGTGGGGTTTCCCCCCCAAAATCCATACCAGGCGCTTCAGGTATGGATTTTAAGGGAACCCCACGCCAAAATGTAAAAAAAAAAATGGTGTGCCCCCCCCCCCAAAAATCCATACTAGACCCTTATCTTGGTATGCAACGTGGCAGGCTGCAGGAAAAGGGGGGGGGGGTGAGAGAGTGCCTCCCCCCCTCCTGAACGGTACCAGGCCACATGTCCTCAAAATGGGGAGGATGCTTTTGGGTCCCTCCCCAAAGCACCTTGTCCCCATGTTGATGGGAACAAGGGCCTCATCCCCACAACCCTTGCCCGGTGGTTGTGGGGGTCTGAGGGTGGGGATCCCACTCCCCCCCCCATGTGAATGGGTATCGGGTACGTTGTACCCCTACCCATTAACCAAAAAAGTGTCAAAAATGTAACGACAGGAGACAGTTTTTGACAATTCCTTTATTTAAAAAAAAAAATGTCCCGCAATGTCCATTCATTTTCAATCATGGGTGGGAGGCGTCGCGCTGACTGCTGTCTTTGTTTATTTTTTTTGGTGACAGCTGTTATATAGGCAAGGGTGGGGCCATCCTGTGACGCTGGTGCTCTCTCGTTCCCCCTCACCCCTGCCAGGTTGCATGCTCGGATAAGGGTCCGGTATTAATTATTTTTTTTTTTTTGGCGTGGGTGTTCCTCTTAAAATCCATACCAGATCTGATGGGCCTGGTATGGATTTTAGGGGGGATCCCCACATCTTTTTTTTTTTTCTTTTTTTTTTCTTTTTTTTTGGCAAGGAGTTCCCCTTAATATCTATACCAGACCCGAAGGGCCTGGTATGGACTCGAGGGGGGGGGGGGGGGGGGAGAGAGAACTACGCCGTTTTTTATGTATATTGCCGGGATTCGGCGAGTAATTTGAAATGAAATTTTTTTCCGTTAGAGATGTAATTTTGCTGTGGTACTGTTATAAACACGGGAAAGATGCACTACTTTACATGCAGACTAAGGGGACCCCCAGACACGATATTTAAAGGAATATTTCTTTTTTTTTTTTTTCAATGCTTTATTTTTTCATAGGTTTCACAATACAATTCATTACAATCACACACTCTTCTTAATACATCTTAACCACTTTCAGACCGGACCAATTTGCTGGTCAAAGACCAGACCACTTTTTGCGATTCGGCACTGTGTCGCTTTAACTGACAATTGCGCGGTCGTGCGACGTGGCTCCCAAACAAAATTGACGTCCTTTTTTTCCCACAAATAGAGCTTTCTTTTGGTGGTATTTGATCACCCCTGCGGTTTTTCTTTTTTGCGCTATAAACAAAAATAGAGCGACAATTTTGAAAAAAACGCATTATTTTTTACTTTTTGTTATAATAAATATCCCCCAAAATATATAAAAAAACATTTTTTTCCCTCAATTTAGGCCGATACGTATTCTTCTACATATTTTTGGTTAAAAAAATCGCAATAAGCGATTATTGATTGGTTTGCGCAAAAGTTATAGCGTTTACAAAATAGGGATAGTTTTATAGCATTTTTATTAATAATTTTTTATTATTTTTTTTTTTTACTAGTAATGGCGGCTATCTGCGATTTTTATTGTGACTGCGACATTGCCGGGGACCCATCGGACATTTTTGACACATTTTTGGGACCATTGTCATTTATACAGTAATCACTGCTATATAAATGCAGTGATTCCTGTGTAAATGACACTGGCAGTGAAAGGGTTAACCTGTGGGTGGCAGTGTAGGGGTTAAGTGTTCCTAGGGGTGTGTTACTAACTGTGGGGGGGTTGGGCTTTCATTTAGTGTACACTGATCTCTGCTCCAATCACATGGAGCAGAGATCAGCGTCACTAGTTGCTAGGCAGAATGAGAAAATGTTGTTTATACAGCATTTCCTCCATTCCGCCGCTCCGTGAGACGATCGCGGGGATGCCTGCGGCGATCGAGTCCGCGGGTCCCGCGACCGGACTCACGGAGGTCCCGACCAGCGCGGGAGCGCGCCGCCGGCGGCACGCTCCCGATGGCACGGCGGCAACGAATATTGGACGTACATGTACGCCAATATGCCTGCCCGTGCCATGCTGTCGACGTACATCGTCGTGCGCTGGTCGGGAAGTGGTTAAGTAATTCTATCCATCTGTATATCTTGTATTACCTTTGATTGGCTCATAATTCCTAGTGATTTCCCTTTTTCTACTATTAGCCCACTCCCCTATCAAAAATTATCATCCCCCTCCCTAGCCCCCCCAAAAAAAAAAAAAAAAAGGAATTTATAACCCCCCTACCTCTCCCCTCTCATTATTATTGTTTCACTTTAAGCATTATTAAAATCACTGCTCCTGAAAAAAACGGTTGTTTTAAAAACTTTTTGCATTGATGCATGTCCCCTGGGGCAGGACCCGGGTCCTCAAACACTTTTTATGGCAATAACTTGCATATAAGCCTTTAAAATTAGCACTTTCGATTTTTCACGTTCGTGTCCCATAGACTTTAACGGCGTTCTCACAAATGTTTTGTCTGTACGCATGTTCTGTTGCAAACCGAAGGGGGAGGGGATGGTGTTTCGCTCATCCCTGCTTACTAATAGCATTAGGATAACCTTCCCCTTGTCCTTGTGACACCAGACTCTTCAAAGAACAGCACTCTGGTAGCCTTTTACTCCCTACCTATTATGTCCTCTATAGTGCCTTGTGTTTCCTTGGTTCTCCATTGTGGAACGCCTTGGATACCTTCACTGAACAGAATCATTGCTCTTGCTTTTCACAGTCCTTTTTAAAGATACAGTACTGTGCAAACGTTTTTGTTGTTGTTCAGTCGTTAAGTGATGTCTGACTTTTCGTGACCTCATGGACCATAGCATGCCAGGCGCACTCCACAAAAGTTTTAGGCAGATGTGAAAAAATTCTGTGAATGAATGCTTTCAAAAATAGAGGTCGTATTTAGTTTATTTTTATCAATTAACATAATGGAAAGTAAATGAACAGAGGAGAAATCCAAACCCAATCAATATTGGGTGTGACCACCCTTTGCTTTCAAACCAATGTCAATTCTTCTATGTAGACTTCCACGCAGTTTTTGAAGGAACTCAGCAGGTAGGTTGTTCCAAACATCTTGGAGAACTAAATACAGATCTTCTTTGGATGTCGGTTTCCTCAAATCCTTCTGTCTCTTCATGTAATACCAGACAGGCTCCATGATGGTGAGATTAGGTCTCTGTGGTGGCCAAACCATCACTCCCCGGACTTCTTGTTCTCATTTACACTGAAGATAGTTCTTAATGAGATTGGCTGTATGTTGGGGGTGGTTTTCCTGCTGCAGAATAAATTTGGGGCCAATCACACGCCTCCCCGATGATATTGCATGATGGATAAGTATATGCCTGTATCTCTCAGCATTGAGGGCACCATTTACAGTATACTGACCAAATCTCCAACTCCATTTGAAGAAATGCAGCCCAAACTTGCAAGAAACCTCCACCATGCTTCACAGTTGGCTGCAGAATTCATTAATGTAGCCCTTCGCCAATAAACTGCCTCCTTCTACAGCCAGATATTTCGCACTTTGACTCCTCAGTCCAGAGCACCTGCTGCCATTTTTCTGCACCCCGGTTCCCATGGTTTCATGTATATCCCTTCTCATGATATGTCTCTGTCTCTTGCAATCCTCCTACTATGTTGGAGAATATGCAGTTTGACCTATGTATGGCCTAGGTGCTTTACTTCTTAAAGTACCAGTATCTGTGCTGAAATTTTCGTGAAAGTAGGGACTATCGCTTCATATTCCTGGGAGCATTCTGTGATTGGATGAATCTTCTCACACACTCCTTCATTCTAGTTTGACAGACAGATGGTTTGCAGATCCCTTCATCCGATGTTCCCCAGTGAAACGGTGAGGGTATTTCTTGTAAGTGTGCCCATTCCTTCTTGTGTTGAAGCTTCCATCCCTATTAAATTCTGTATTTCTCTGGAGGATCCAAAGACAGAACAGTCTTAAAACCCATTGTAATTTTTTTCCCCTACATGGCATATTGCGAGTTCGGAGGCATTCGTAACAATGTGGTTCCTTGAAAGATGGTGCATCTTCTATTCTTTTTCACACTTAGTATTCTTTTGTTGTTAGGTGGATTCCTAACCTTAATTCCTGCTTGGTAGATGTTGCCCATTTATAAGGCCAATTGTCCAGATTCTTTGAATAATAGATTTGATACCCAGTCAGGCGGGTTATAATATGGCTGTCGCATCCCTTATATATCCCTATATGGAAGCAAACTGTTTTGGCCAAAGTAAAAAAATTTCCTTCCCATAGGTGTAGGCCATTTGGGTATCTCCCAAAGCCTGGTAAAAAATAACTCCCATCTACTGTTCTGCCTTTTTGCTAGGACATTGCTAAGACGCTCCCAGCCATTACTGCTCCCCCCCCCCCACCTTCACAGGAGTGAGCTCTTTCTCATATTCAACCTCCCTCGCATGCACGCTCTCTCCCCCATCATAGTAGCTTTGACATTAGCAGTGTTGCGACACAGGAAATAAGGACCTATGTGTGGGTCCTGTGATGGTGGGGGTTGAGCAGTAACAGCTGGGTGTGCCCTAGCAATTATTCTAGCAACAAGGCAGGACAGGACGTTGCCATCTCTAGGAGTTTTCCAGACAGTTTTTTTGAGGTACATAGATGGCCTAAAGCAGTGGTCTCCAAACTACGGCCCTAGGGCTGGATGGGGCCCTTTGCTTACCTTTATCCAGCCCTTGGGGCACTATCCCTACCACTGATACAAGACATTCTCCTATCTGACACCGACAATGGAGCACCATTTTTCCCACTGACCCCACTAAAGGGGCACTATTTTTCCCACTGACCCCACTAAAGGGGCACTATTTCTCCCACTGACCCCGCACTATTTCTCCCACTGACCCCACTAAAGGGGCACTATTTCTCCCACTGACCCCACTAAAGGGGCACTATTTCTCCCACTGACCCCACTAAAGGGGCACTATTTCTCCCACTGACCCCACTAAAGGGGCACTATTTCTCCCACTGTCACCACTAATGGGGCACTATTCCTACCTATGATACCAATGATGGGGCACTATTCCTCCCCCTAATACCAGATGCTTATTCCCACTGATGGCAGGAAAATTTCCACTCCCGCTGGCCAAAGTCCATCCCTCCTAGAGCCTGAAGGCCAATAAACCAGCCCTTTGTTTAGAATGTTTGGAGACACCTGGCCTAAAGGGTATTATCCAACTTTAGTCAAAGCTACAGGCATAAGCCGTTTTTTTTGGGCAAATATGAACTAACCCTTTAAGACTTTTCTTTTTGTTGACCACATTAAGCTGTTAGCCCGAGTCAGGGGTCTTCAAACTTTCTAAACAGAGACCAGTTTACTATCCTTCAGGATTTAGGAGGGTAAGACTGTGGCCAGTGGGAGTAGAAAATGCCCTATTATTGGTTTTAGTGGGAGGAATGACTCCCTATTGAGAGAGTCAGTGGGAGGAATAGTGTCCTATTGATGGTGTCAGTAGGAGTAATAGTGCCTCATATTTGGTATCAGTGGGAGGAATAGTGTCCTGAGGGCCAGATGAAGGCAAGCAGAGGGTCGCATTTGACCCCAGGGCTGCAGCTTGGATACCATTAGTCTAAAGCCTTGTACACACGGTCGGAGAATCCGTCGGAATGTGTCCTATCGGACCGTGTCGTCAGATAATCCGACTGTGTGTGGTATGCATCGGACTGATTCCGTCCGAATCTCCGTCGGACCCAATTTTCCAACATGTTGGAAATATTTCCCGACCAACTGGGCCGGTCGGACCTAATCCGATCATGTGTAGAGCATTTTGATCGGACCAAGTGTCACGCATGCTCAGATCAAATTCCTACATCAAAGCTATTGGCTACTAGCCTGAACGTAGTCCCATCGTAACGAAATTACGTCATCATGTTCTGAAAGATCGGATTTTTCGCCAACTTTGTCCGACCGTGTGTATGCAACAGTTTTGGACAAGATCCGACGGACAAAATCCGACGGGCAGAATCCGACGGATTTGGTTGTGGAAATCTCCGACCGTGTGTACAGGGGCTAAGTTATTTTCCTGTTGAGGGTAGTTGTTCCACCAGCTGATTTCTCTAAGGTGGATGATAAGTTATCCTCCACTTGATAGGTGAGGCCCATTGTTCCTTCATATCTTAGTTTTCCATTTCCTTCTGGGATTATCTGTCCTGGTCTGGAACACTAGGTTGATCTTTGGTGTCATTCTTATGATAATGACCATTCCTTATTAGGTTGACTCTTCTCCATCAAGCCCTTTGTTGAAACGTTAATTCCTTCTCCTACTCTTGTGGATAAATTCCCTCCGTGACCTTTTTCCACCCCTATGTTGGATTACTTTTTGGCATCCTACTTGTCCAAGAATTACTATTATCTTGTGTCCCTCAATGGACGATAAAAAAAAAATATGATTTTTGTACTTACCATAAAATGTTTTTCTTGAAATTCTTTGAGGGACACCGGAAAGCAGTAATTCTTGGACTTGTGGGTTATGTGGCTGCCTGAAGGTTTGGACACTCGCAATAAAGCAAAAAATTAAGCAAGCCACCATATAACCTCGCCTCTACCAAATCATACCTCCTTTTTTTATGAGCAAGAAAATAAAGCCTAATTACACAGAGGTGCAAAGCCGGCTTCCCTCAATGGACGAAAAAAATAATAATTAAACATAGTTTTTTTTTTTCTTGTTTTATTACTGATTTTTCTTTTGTGTGGAGGTCTCTTTTAAAACAGAGACCCCCTATTACTACAACTCTAAGCCCTTGTACACACGGTCGGACATTCCGATGGAAAATGTGAGTGTTGTCGGATAATCCGACTGTGTGTGGGCTCCATCGGACTGTTTCCTTCGGAATATCCGACACACAAAGTTTTAGAGCTGGGCTATAAAACTTTCCGACAACATGATCTGATCGGACTTTGTCCGATTGTGTGTAGAGAATTCCGATTGGACAAAGTGCCACGCATGCTCAGATCAAATTTCTAGACCAAAGTTATTGGCTACTAGCGTGAACATAGTCCCGTGGTAATGAAATAACGTCATCACGTTACGTACGATTGGATTTTCCAACAACTTTGTCCGACGGTGTGTATGCAACACCAGTTTCGGACAAAATCCATCTGACAAAATCCTACGGATTTTGTTGTCGGAATGTCCGACCATGTATACAAGGGCTTAGCTTTTTGTTTCAGAAGTTGTATAACTTCAGTTCCTTTTTTCCTTACTATATGGAAATTGGAGCACTCTGTGAGAGCAATAGACGTTTCCAAGGGTGAGCGTATCGGTATTCCGAGCATTGTGAAGCATTGGAATGGTCTCGTATTTGGCTGGTGGTACTGGGGAGATTTTGGAGCTGTAATTCATCAGCTGGGCCCTTGGCCTGCCATCTCTTCTTTGTCCTCAGGGAGGTTTTCATTACTCACAAGGATGTCATTGTTCAGCCACTGAGAAGACGTGTATAGCCAAGGCTCCATTCTGGCATGGGGGCATATAAATAGACTGGAGAAGCATTTATCTGCAGCCTGAGAACTTTCCACCTCTCCTCTGGCCTTGACAGTCATTGCCGCTTGTCGCTGGTCACGTGATCCTGCAAAATGATGGGAGGGTCATCAGTGGCAGGGTCCCGAGGCACTTAGACTTTTTCATTGTAGCTGATAGAAAACATTAGAAACGGCCCCTATTCTAAATCTCCTCTTAAAGCTGAAGTTTAATCTGCTCATATTGTTGCCCTCCATGGTTCTCCCTTTCTCTTCTCAACATACTAGTGAAGCTCACAGTGTGCAGTGAAATGAGAGTAAGCAATTTCAGTAGAGGAGAAGAGCCTGTACTACTGTGCAAGACTGATGGGAAGGCTGGAGGTTGCTTTAACCTATCAGTGCAAATTTGAAAGTCATTTCCAGAGCTTTTTATCTGCAGCTTTCGTTAAAGCGGAGGTCCACCCTAAAGTGGAGCTTCCGCTCATTGGAACCCTCCCCCCCTCCGGCGCCACAATTGGTATCTTTCAGGGGGGAATGGGGTGCAGGTACCTGTACAGTACAGGTATCTGCACCCACTTCCGGCATAGCTATCTGCAGAATATACGCCCCTTTCCGCAGATATCTACGCCACTTTCCGAAGGTCCCCCACTGTCTGCTGGGAAACACACGGATCCCAGAGACAGCAAGATGCGCAGTAGCGAACCGGGAAATGAAGCCGCAAGGCTCCACTTCCTGATTCCCATACCCAAGATGGCGGCGGCAGCACCCGAGAGACGATCGAGGGATCGGCTTCAGGTGCCGACATCGCGGGCGCGCTGGGCGGGTAAGTGTCATTATTTTAAAAGTCAGCAGCTGCAGTATTTGTAGCTGCTGGCTTTTAAAAAAAACAAAACGGCGGACTCCCGCTTTAAAGTTGTCCCTGGTGATCCTGCCATGAGGGTCCTTGTTCAGGCTGTTTTGCTTTTGTCTTTTAAGATCACTTTGCGGAAGGAAGAATAAAATAAAAACCTCTGGTGTATTAATGTGCTTTACTAAACAAAAATTCTGTACTCACATAAACTACTTACAATGTTAGGAAAACAATCCACGTCATACAGTGTAATACAAAATATGCATATAATATACACATGCACAAGCTATCTATCTTTCTGTCAGAAACCATGAAATCAGACAGAGACAGAAGTACAGTTAAATCACACTTGTTTAATAATAAAAGTAAAAAAGAATGAATGTAGTCAAAACCTAGCTAAAGTTCCGTAACCGGAACGTATAGTCAGCCAAGCCAGAAGTCAGGGATCAATGTAGTGGAATAGCAAGCAGGATCTGGAGCCAGAAGGGATGTCAGAAAAGCCAGTCTTTAAACAGGAATGCAGGAGATAGTTTCTTGTGATGTTGACCAAGGCAAAGGCAGAGATCCATTGGGCTAAATGGCTTAAGTAGGCAGGACTGACGAGCAGGATATCATCAACAGCTGTGGAGAGATAGGAGCTGGCAATTAGCCAACAGCTGAGCGGCCAGCTCAGAGAAGGAAGGGCTGAGCCCAGCCCTCACACTTTCCTAGCAAATTAGCATGGGCAATGTATGTGATAGGGATCCACTAAACAGTTACTTAACTTGGGTTATTCTGTAGATTTTGTGTCATCCCCAGATTGACGTTACCTCCTTGCACATACTGACTTGGTTGCTACGTGATTTTGGAGCCCCCTTCCTCCTTTATTATGGAGCTGTCTTCTCTTCCAGACTGCTCCTTGCTTCTTGGAGTCCACTAAAACTGTCATGGTTAGGCAGTAATCTTTCTCTGTCAGTTTACCTCTCCTCATGTGTTCAGATTAAGAGGCCAGCCACTCTCACCTGACTGCTTTTATAATCTATCCTCTAAGCATGGCTCCACCCCACCTCCTATCAGGGAACCCTATATTAACCTGGGCACTGCAAGCCAGCGGTGCTGATCAGCTATTATGTATACATTGTGTGTTTGGCTCCTGTTTCCTGCTTGCTGTGTGCTCTTCGTTTTGTCTCTGTTGCCGACCTTGGCGTGTTCTCGACTATTCCTGTCTGCTCGTGACCCTGACCTTTTGGCGTGTCCCGGACTATCCCTGTTTGCCGGTGACTCTGAACCTTTGGTGTGTACTCTGTTATTCCTGTCTGCTAGTCGCCTTGACCTCTGCCTTATCCCTTATTATCCTTGTTGTTCCAGCCTGCTGCTTCCTTCTCCTGTAGTCTACCATGAACGGGAGCTGTGAGACCCTAGGGGCCGCGACCTGGAGCCAGACTGCAGCACAGTCCATCCGCACCACCAGAAGCTCTGGTGAACACCTGCTGGCTCTTTGACTCTGCACCCTGGGGAATCTATGCTCTAGCTCCCACTGGGATCTGTGTTAGTGATCCAGTAGACCGGCTTCCTAAAACCTCCCTGGGTACTATCTGCAGCAGTCCATTCTAGGGTCCACTATCTTAGCGGTGCACTGTAGGTTAAAATGACCAAGCAGGTTTTACAACCACTTTAAAAAGACGTGAGAAGGTGTTAGAGGTGGGCAGGGAGGAGGAGCAGACATGAAGAAGACGTGAGAAGGAGTGAGAGGTGGGCAGGGAGGAGGAGCAGACATGAAGACGACTTGAGAAGGTGTGAGAGGTGGGCAGGGAGGTGGAGCAGACATGAAGAAGACTTGAGAAGGTGTGAGAGGTGGGCAGGGAGGAGGAGCGAACATGAATAAGACTTGAGAAGGAGTGATAGGTGGGCAGGGAGGAATGGACAGGAAGAAGACGTTAGAAGGAGTGAGAGGTGGGCAGGGAGGAAGAGCCGACAAGAAGAGGACTTGAGAAGGCATGAGAGGTGGTCAGGGAGGAGGAGAGCACAGGTAGAAGACCTGGGAAGGAGTGAGAGGTGGGCAGGGAGAAAGAGCGGACAAGAAGAGGACCTGGTAAGGAGTGAGAGATGGGCAAGGTGACAGTGGCGGATGGTGGGTTTTTTTTATTGGGTGGGCGGCAAACAGATCAGTGGAGTCCACGGATGGCACCCCCCACCCAATGTACAGGGGTCATGGGTAGCACCCAACACCCCCCCCCCCCCCCCGGTCGGTCAGTCAGTCAGGGACCCACACTTACCGCATCTTGCAGCGGGAGGTGGCGGCTTCTCTGCAGGCTGCTTATTTTTTCAATTCCCCAGGTCTCCTCCCTCTTTTCCTCTGTGTGCGTGCATCTCCTCCCTCCTTCTCCTGCCAGCCAATCGGATCTCCCTTTGGCCAATCGGGTGATGGGTCTCAGGACCTACTTCCTGATTGACCAGGAGGAGATTCAGTGTTACAATAGTGAATATTCAGTCCTCTGCGCTCCATGCCAACCCTTTTTTTAAAGCCTATTGAAACCTCTGGCTCTAATCACGTGTTTAACCCCCCCCCCCCATGGACCTAATGGATGGGCCACTGCTGCAGGGAGGAGGAGAGGACAAGAAGAAGATCAGAGAAGGAGTGAGAGGTGGACAGTGAGGAGGAGCAGGCAAGAAGACAATTGGAATGGAGTGAGAGGTGGGCAGGGAGGGGGAGCGGACAGGAAAAAGACGTGTGAAGGAGTGAGAGGTGGGCAGGGATGAGGAGCAGACAAGAAGACGACTTGGGATGGAGTGAGAGGTGGGCAGGGAGGAGGAGCAGACAAGAAGACGACTTGGGATGGAGTGAGAGGTGGGCAGGGATGAGGAGCAGACAAGAAGACAACTTGAGATTGAGTGAGAGGTGGGGAGGGAGGAGGAGCAGAAAAGAAGGCGACTTGGGATGGAGTGAGAGGTGGGCAGGGAGGAGGAGCAGACAAGAAGACGACTTGGGATGGAGTGAGAGGTGGGCAGAGAGGAGGAGCAGACAAGAAGACGACTTGGGATGGAGTGAGAGGTGGGCAGAGAGGAGGAGCAGACAAGAAGACGACTTGGGATGGAGTGAGAGGTGGGCAGAGAGGAGGAGCAGACAAGAAGACGACTTGGGATGGAGTGAGAGGTGGGCAGGGATGAGGAGCAGACAAGAAGACGACTTGGGATGGACTTAGAGGTGGGAAGGTAGGAGGAGCAGACAAGAAGACGACTTGGGATGGAGTGAGAGGTGGGCAGAGAGGAGGAGCAGACAAGAAGACGACTTGGGATGGAGTGAGAGGTGGACAGAGAGGAGGAGCAGACAAGAAGGCGACTTGGGATGGAGTGAGAGGTGGACAGAGAGGAGGAGCAGACAAGACGACTTGGGATGGAGTGAGAGGTGGACAGAGAGGAGGAGCAGACAAGAAGACGACTTGGGATGGAGAGAGAGTTGGGCAGGGAGGAGGAGCAGACAAGAAGGCGACTTGGGATGGAGTGAGAGGTGGGGAGGGAGGAGGAGCAGACAAGAAGATGACTTGGGATGGAGTGAGAGGTGGGCAGGGAGGAGGAGCAGACAAGAAGGCGACTTGGGATGGAGTGAGAGGTGGGGAGGGAGGAGGAGCAGACAAGAAGACGACTTGGGATGGAGTGAGAGGTGGGCAGGGAGGAGGAGCAGACAAGAAGACGACTTGGGATGGAGAGAGAGTTGGGCAGGGAGGAGGAGCAGACAAGAAGACGACTTGGGATGGAGAGAGAGTTGGGCAGGGAGGAGGAGCAGACAAGAAGACGACTTGGGATGGAGAGAGAGTTGGGCAGGGAGGAGGAGCAGACAAGAAGACGACTTGGGATGGAGTGAGAGTTGGGCAGGGAGGAGGAGCAGACAAGAAGACGACTTGGGATGGAGAGAGAGTTGGGCAGGGAGGAGGAGCAGACAAGAAGACGACTTGGGATGGAGTGAGAGGTGGGCAGGGAGGAGGAGCAGACAAGAAGACGACTTGGGATGGAGTGAGAGGTGGGCAGAGAGGAGGAGCAGACAAGAAGACGACTTGGGATGGAGTGAGAGGTGGGCAGGGAGGAGGAGCAGACAAGAAGACGACTTGGGATGGAGTGAGAGGTGGGCAGGGAGGAGGAGCAGACAAGAAGACGACTTGGGATGGAGTGAGAGGTGGGCAGAGAGGAGGAGCAGACAAGAAGATGACTTGGGATTGAGTGAGAGGTGGGCAGAGAGGAGGAGCAGACAAGAAGGCGACTTGGGATGGAGTGAGAGGTGGGGAGGGAGGAGGAGCAGACAAGAAGACGACTTGGGAAGGAGTGAGAGGTGGGCAGAGAGGAGGAGCAGACAAGAAGACGACTTGGGATTGAGTGAGAGGTGGGCAGGGAGGAGGAGCAGACAAGAAGACGACTTGGGAAGGAGTGAGAGGTGGGCAGGGATGAGGAGCAGACAAGAAGACGACTTGGGATGGAGTGAGAGGTGGGCAGGGAGGAGGAGCAGACAAGAAGACGACTTGGGATGGAGTGAGAGGTGGGCAGGGAGGAGGAGCAGACAAGAAGACGACTTGGGATGGAGTGAGAGGTGGGCAGAGAGGAGGAGCAGACAAGAAGACGACTTGGGATGGAGAGAGAGTTGGGCAGGGAGGAGGAGCAGACAAGAAGGCGACTTGGGATGGAGTGAGAGGTGGGGAGGGAGGAGGAGCAGACAAGAAGACGACTTGGGATGGAGTGAGAGGTGGGCAGGGAGGAGGAGCAGACAAGAAGACGACTTGGGATGGAGTGAGAGGTGGGCAGGGAGGAGGAGCAGAAAAGAAGGCGACTTGGGATGGAGTGAGAGGTGGGCAGAGAGGAGGAGCAGAAAAGAAGGCGACTTGGGATGGAGTGAGAGGTGGGCAGGGAGGAGGAGCAGAAAAGAAGGCGACTTGGGATGGAGTGAGAGGTGGGCAGGGAGGAGGAGCAGAAAAGAAGGCGACTTGGGATGGAGTGAGAGGTGGGCAGAGAGGAGGAGCAGACAAGAAGATGACTTGGGATGGAGTGAGAGGTGGGCAGAGAGGAGGAGCAGACAAGAAGGCGACTTGGGATGGAGTGAGAGGTGGGCAGGGAGGAGGAGCAGACAAGAAGACGACTTGGGATGGAGTGAGAGGTGGGCAGGGAGGAGGAGCAGACAAGAAGACGACTTGGGATGGAGTGAGAGGTGGGCAGGGAGGAGGAGCAGACAAGAAGACGACTTGGGATGGAGTGAGAGGTGGGCAGGGAGGAGGAGCAGACAAGAAGACGACTTGGGATGGAGTGAGAGGTGGGCAGAGAGGAGGAGCAGACAAGAAGATGACTTGAGAAGGAGTGAGAGGTGGGCAGAGAGGAGGAGCAGACAAGAAGACGACTTGGGATGGAGTGAGAGGTGGGCAGGGAGGAGGAGCAGACAAGAAGACGACTTGGGATGGAGTGAGAGGTGGGCAGGGAGGAGGAGCAGACAAGAAGACGACTTGGGATGGAGTGAGAGGTGGGCAGGGATGAGGAGCAGACATGAAGAAGACTTGAGAAGGAGTGAGAGGTCGGCAGGGAGGAGGAATGCACAGGAAGAAGACCTGGGAAAAGGTGAGAGGTCGGCAGGAAGGAGGAATGCACAGGAAGAAGACCTGGCAAGGAGTGAGAGACCTGGGAAGGAGTGAGAGACCTTGAAATTAGTGAGAGATGGGTAGAAAGGAGTTGTGGACAGGTGCCCATGATGCTGCATGTATGTTAAAGGCCTTAGGTTAAAGTTGAAATCCAGGTAGAAACCCAAATACAGGGATGGAATACATATATAAGAGCTGTTTTTCTAGCCAAAGAATCTGTATTTCTGTTCCTGCACTATTGTCGCACAGCTAGGTTGGTGACCTGACTTTTCCTTAACGCAGCTAGGTCACCTCCATGCCTCCATTTACTGAACAGTGATGGTAACAGACCGTTGAGGACATCGCTCGCTACTTTCTGTAAACGGGACTACGACAGGTTCCCTGGTAAATATAATAAAACAGAAATAGGAACAAATGTGTAGAAATTTTGTTTTTCTTTTATTATGAAAGAAAAAGCGTAGTTGGTAGTAGCAAAAGATGAATGGAAAGATGTTGGTGTACCGACGGTGACACAATCTTGCACGCAATGATAAATGGCTTATTAGAAATCTTTCTGTGTGACTTTCCTGCAGCGTATGCGCCATTATCTGTAATCATCCCCCATAATTCCCTGTGTCCTGCCGCTGACCCCCACCATCTCTCTGAATTTCTCTCTCATCCTCCTTCCACTTATACTCTGCAGATGGAGAAAATATTACAGTTTATAAACTCGGCTCCCGCAGGTCAGGTACAATCACATTTCCATAACTTAATATGTATTTCTTCATTTCACGCGCACTGAGGACTAACGAGCCGTAGCGGGGAAGCGGGTCACATGACTTTGTGCTTATTAATCACCCAGGTGAGCTCAGACATTCTGCTGGGGTTCCTTCTCCACCTCCATCCCGCTTCTCATCCTCATAATGGCCGTTTTCTACTGTACAACCGCCTATTGGGGCTGGGGGAGGGGGGGGGGGTCATTCATAGCTATAGCGGTACACTCTGAATACCACTGATTGCTAATGTAAGGGGCATTCTTTCTCAAACTGACGAGCAATGTAAAGGGGTATTCTTCATCCCACTGGCAAGGTAAGGGGCATCCCTTGTTCAACTGACCACCGATGTAAGAGGCATTCCTCAATTCCTCCTCCCACTGACCACCAATTTAAAGCAGGAGTAAACCCGCTGACTTTTTTTTTTTTTTTTTACACCTGCAAGGGAAAATGCATAATGAGCTATTATGCACATGCGCGCAGGAGTTTTCTTCCCGGCAAGGTCTGGTGTCTGCCGGACTTTCAGCCAAGAATCCCCTGTGCGCATGCGCCGCTGAATTCAGCGGCTCATTGTGAGGGGAATATCTCCTAAACCATACAGGTTTACGAGATATTCTTTTTACCTACAGATAAGCCTTATTATAGGCTTACCTGTAGTTTAAAGTCAAAAATAGGACTATACAACCACTTAAAAGTGGCATTTTGCCCTTGGCGTTTCTTCCGGGTTCACGGCTCCGGCGTTGTGGGTGGCCAGGGCCACGATGATGTCACTCCCCTGCATGGGAACGGGAGTCTTTTTTCCCCCGATGGAGGCGGCGACATTGACTTCCTGCGCTAGTCCCGTCTACCTGGAGCCGCGTTCAAAATGAACGGACTTTCCTCTGTGTGTGGGCAAGTCCGTTCATTTCAAAAGTCCGGCGGACTCCCATCGGAAGGGTCCAGTCGTGTGTGAGCAAATCCGCTCGTTCGGAAAGTGCGGCGGACCTCCGCTACAAAGTCTGGCGGTTTGTCCGCCGGATTAAGTCCGCCAGATAGTCCGATCGTGTGTACGCGGCATTAGTGTTATTTCTGTTTGCTGCCTCCTTCCTCTGCTATCTGCATGAATCACTTCTGACATGTTTTCCTGACACCAAGAGGAAAATGGTGACGGGGAAAGGGAGCTCCATCACATAGCCTGTAATTGACAGCCTCAGCCCTGTTCCTGTGTGAAAGGAAATAGTAGGTATTCTTGAGGACCGCCCGTTTATTAGGTACACCAACAGGGTCCTCGGATATCTGGAGACACCATGAAATGAGAAGCAAGTTATGCATTCGTAAAATGTCTGCCTTTATTAGGTGTGTTACAGCTTACAAATTCAACATACCAATAGAAAGAGGGGAGGGGGAGTTGTTAGTAAATTATGTATTTGTATAGAAATATATAGTTTTATGGTTATATAAGTCAGTGACCCTTTAAGATACATTATCATGAGTTAACACAGGTCAATAGGCCATCTGGTTATGAGCCATAAGTCATGCATCATGTCCCATGGCCTACCAACCCACAATGTTGTATATAGAGCACAGTGCTTGTGCAAGCATCTTTCTAAGCATTCTTTTATAGTTGCAGATTTAAAGCGGAGGTCCACCCTAAAGTGGACCTCCGCTCATCGGAACCCTCCCCCCCTCCGGCGCCACAATTGGCACCGTTCAGGGGGGAGGGGGGTGCAGATACCTGTACAGTACAGGTATCTGCACCCACTTCCGGGATAGCTCTCTGCGGAAAGGGGCGCAAGTTCCCCCGCTGCCTGCTGGGAAACACACAGATCCCAGAGGCAGCGGGGACCGTCCTTATTGCGCAGCGTGACTCGCGCATGCGCAGTAGGGAACCGGGAAATGAAGCCGAAAGGCTCAATTTTCTGATTCCCATACCCAAGATGGCGGCGGCAGCACTCGAGACGATCTAGAGATCGGCTTCGGGTGCCGACATCGCGGGCGCGCTGGACAGGTAAGTGTCACTATTTTAAAAATCAGCAGCTGCAGTATTTGTAGCTGCTGGCTTTTAAAAAAAAAAAAAAAAAAAAAACGCGGACTCCCGCTTTAAGCTACCTTGTATACTGAAATGGCATATCAGTCACAATGGTTTGGGCATATTACTACACTGTTTGCTTTGTGAAGGGGGTGTGTCCCTCCCCTTACCTCCAATCAGCTCTCACTGAGCTCCGCAGAGTGTAACTTCAGCTCCTGCACCTTACTTTTCTGACAGCTTAGACAAGCTGTATTAATTCTGGACCTTGAACAGCCACAGAGAAGACTACAAATAAACAGGTACAACTTATGTAGGAGGATTTGTTTCATCTCTGTGTTTCACCTGAGGCCAGTCACTTCACTGGGTGTTACAACCACTTTAAAGTTGGCCATCTTAGCTCTCATGGTCTATGACTACTTGAAGTATGGTGGTGTTCCATGTTATTAGAGGCCGGGAAATTTTTCCAGTGAGATAAGAGGATCAACCACAACCATTATCGGCTTTATACAGCAAAGCATTTGTATTCTTCTGTTCTAATTCTTAAAGGGAATGACTGTGTAGATAAATATATAGGTCATTATAAATAAAGTTATCATTGTTCATGATTAAAAAAAAAAAAGTTTCAGTATATACCTGTAGTTTGTAATTTTATATACAAGGCATACACTAAAAACATGGGCCTTAAAACACTTTCATAGTTGCTAAGGTTGAATAAAGACACCAGTCCATCCAGTTCAACCTGAGTGAGTGTCTACAATTGTCCCTATCCCTGTACATTGCACACTCACATCAGTCCCTACCCTCAAGGAGCCCACAATCATATACTAGGGCCAATTTTGGGCAGGAGCCAATTAACCTACCTGCATGTCTTTGGATTGTGGGAGGAAATTGGAGTACCCGGAGGAAACCCACGCAGGCACAGGGAGAACATGCAAACTCCAGGCAGGTAGTGTCCTGGTTGTGTCCTGGTAGTGTCCTGGTAGTGTCCTGGTTGGGATTCCAACCAGTGACCCTTTTACTGCTAGGTGAGAGTGCTAACCACTACACCACTGTGCCACATGCACTTTGATGATGTTGATGATGATGGCTTACAGCCTGGTTTCCTTCAATTGAATTTTGTAAAAAAAAAAAATAAATAAAAAAAAATAAAGAGACTTCAGTACCTTGTTAAAGATCAGTATTTGGATAAATAAGAGAAGTTTCAACTATAATTATTATAATTTGGAGGAAATCACAAGTAATCCCACAGGGATTCACACAATGGAAAAACGGGTGGGAAGTCCCCTACAGGAAACGGAGGAAGAGAGACGAGACGGACAAGGTCTGTTCTAAAGTTTCTGTATATGTGCAAGCTACTGGACACCATTATTTATTTCAGGTATTTATAAAGCACAAAACAATCTCCTGCGCTCAGGAACTTAGCCCATATGTACGTGGTGTAGCCAACCCTTTGGACAAAATATGGAAAGTCGAAGGTCCTCAGAGCAATGGGTGTCCTTGGAGCTGAAACATATAGAAAAACAGGGAGGGCGCACCGACCTTGTGCATTACCAAAGATTAAATGTATTTTTTAACTATTTCTATAAATGTTATCTTTGGTAACGCACAAGGTCGATGCGCCCTCCCTGTTTTTTCTGTTTATAAAGCACTGACACCTAATGCGTTATTTTACATATATATATATATATATATATATATATATATATATATATATATATATATATATATATAGAAAGGCCAGTATGGTGGCCTGAAATTATGGGAGGAGCCCGGTGGAGTATATAACCAGCCCGTTCACCTATCTTCCTCGTCGGTTCCGGTGCGCGATATCTGTTACGTCAGAAATCAAGGGCCGACTATCCTAGAGAACAGACGCAGTCAGCCTGTTCGTGAGTTCCCGCGTCGTTCGTCTCCGTCTTGACAAGTTGTCTTCCCGTTCGTCAGCGTCCGTGGGTTTCGCCGTCTCAGTGTCGTCAGTGTCGTCCTACCCATCGAATTTGTCGTTCACACGTCTGGGCCGGCTGTCGCAGGTAGGGCTTCGGCACCCTTTTTCAGTTCATGTATTACAAGGTCCCGTCAACTATTTCCTGAACTTACGAACCGCTCACTTCTTTTCACGAACGTTTTACGGTGGCTCTCGTACTCGTTATCTCATGTCACTATTTCTTCTTTCGATGAAGTCGTTATCACCTTTTCGGCACGTATCGATCACGCCACGTCAGGCGATTCGTTCGTAGACACCGTTCGACTCCCCGAGCATTTCTCTATATTAGTACATCTCAGCCGACTGCTTGTTACGATAAATCAAGCAGTCCGCACGTACCGGTTGGACTGCTCCAATTCGAATAATTTCATCATTTCATGCAGTTATGTTATGTCTCTCATTTCATCTCATTTCAAATCATTTCAGTCCCAGTCATTTCTACCGTTTCAAATCATTTCATCATTTCTGTCACTAGCCGCGCTCCGGCGCGAATCCTGTCGCATCTCCGATGCACCGATTCGCTTCGAAGTGCCCCAGGGTTCGGCCTCATTTCTGTACATGCTCCAGAGACTGAGTCACTCGCAGGTTCACGCACGGTCCCTGATTCTAGTCTTTGTCATGGCATACCATTTCTGTCACTTATTACGCTCCAATTCGAATCCTGTCGCATTCTTCTATGCACCGATTCGTCCTGGTGTGCCCAGCTGCTACGCCTCATTTCGGTACATGCTCCAGAGACGGATTCCTTTGTCGTAACCTGCAGTCCAGTCGTTGAATCTTGTCTCTGTCATGGGATATCATTTCTGTCACTTATTACACTCCAATTCGAATCCTGTCGCATTCTTTTATGCACCGATTCGTTCTGGTGTGCCCAGCTGCTACGCCTCATTTCAGTACATGCTCCAGAGACGGATTCTTTGTTGTAACCATCAGTCCAGTCGTTGAATCTTGTCTCTGTCATGGCATATCATTTCTGTCACTTATTACGCTCCAATTCGAATCCTGTCGCATTCCTTATGCACCGATTCGTTCTGGTGTGCCCAGCTGCTACGCCTCATTTCAGTACATGCTCCAGAGACGGATTCTTTGTTGTAACCATCAGTCCAGTCGTTGAATCTTGTCTCTGTCATGGCATATCATTTCTGTCACTTATTACGCTCCGATTCGAATCCTGTTGCATTTATTTATGCACCGATTCGTCCCGGTGCGCCCAGCTGTTACGCCTCATTTCAGTACATGCTCCAAAGACAGGATTCATCTGTTTGGTTCAAGGGCTCGTCCTCTGATTCTTGTCTTTGTCATGGGTTTTCATTTCATTTCACCTATCACGTTCCGGGTTCGAATAGTCACATCTGTGTACCAAATTCGTCTCGGCGTGCCCCAGGAATGGCCTCATTTCAGTACATGCTCCAGAATCCGTTTCGTGCTCGGTCGCAAGTTGTGGCATGGCGATCCGGATCTCTGTCATGGCAGGTTCTCTCATTTCACTGTCACATACCGCTCCCCGGTTTGGGTCCAGTTGATTCTTCAAGGTTTGGATGCCTACCAGGGGGCCTTGCTCCTCGGCCTCATTTCATTATAAAGTTGCCTCAAAAGGGAAGAACACAGCTTCGTTTAGGCGTGTCTCGTTGTTTTTCTCCACATACAAGCGTAGACTTCGTGCAATCGTTGTAAATACACATCCAAGCGTAGACTTCTTGCAATCATTGCAAGCACGCATCCAGATATAGACTAATCGCAATCATTGCAAGCACACATTCGAGCATAGACCTCTCGCACTCATTGCAAGCACACATTCGAGCATAGACCTCTTGCGATCATTGCAAGCACGCATTCGAGCATAGACCTCTTGCACTCGTTACAAGCACACATTCGAGCATAGACCTCTCGCACTCATTGCAAGCACGCATTCGAGCATAGACCTCTTGCGATCATTGCAAGCACGCATTCGAGCATAGACCTCTTGCACTCGTTACAAGCACGCATTCGAGTATAGACCTCTTGCACTCATTACAAGCATGCGTTCGAGCATAGACTTCTTGCAATCGTTGCAAGCACGCATTCGAGCATAAACCTCTTGCAATCATTGCAAGCACGCATTCGAGCATAGACCTCTTGCAATCGTTGCAAGCACGCATTCGAGCATAAACCTCTTGCAATCATTGCAAGCACGCATTCGAGCATAGACTTCTTGCAATCGTTGCAAGCACGCATTCGAGCATAAACCTCTTGCAATCATTGCAAGCACGCATTCGAGCATAGACCTCTTGCGATCATTGCAAGCACGCATTCGAGCATAGACCTCTTGCAATCATGGCAAGCACGCATTCAAGCATAGACCTCTTGCAATCATTGCAAGCTGATGTCCAGGCACAACTTATGGCAATCATTGCTGGCAGGCACTTCTGGCTGCTCAATAGATTGCTTTGGGGAAAGCCTGAATACCTTCCTAAATGTTCGTTGTATTACAGGGTACTTATACTTATAGGTATAGTTGATCCAGGGAAAATCCGATTGCCTCTCGAGGGGTCAGGAAGGAATTTTTTCCCCTGCTGTAGCAAATTGGCCTATGCTCTGTTGGGGTTTTTTTTTTGCCTTCCTCTGGATCAGCTGCGGGCGTAGAATTGGGTGTGTCGGGTTGTGTGATACCTTATTTATTTTGATTTGTGGTTGGACCGGATGGACTTCTGTCTTTTTCGGCCTGGCTACCCATGAAGCCTACTGTAATTCCTTGCAATCGTTGCAGGCACGCATCCTAGCATAACATCTTGCAATCATAGCAAGCACGCATCCTGGGTAATATCTTGCAATCATCGCAAGCACGCGTCCAAACATACATTCAAGCACAACTCCTGCAGTCTTCGCAGTGCACATGCGGTAACACGAATTGCTCACAGTCACTACGTACACATCTCCTGTGACAAACTCCCGGGCAATTGTCGCAAGCACACATTTAACACAACTTTGGTCATGCCAAGGCTCGCGACTTAGCATAACTTCTTGCAATCACTCGTTGGCAAGCACGTTCTCAGTGGCACACTAGCTCGCTACACGTCATTTTCAGCAGCACTTAATTGGCCACTCGTCTCCTGTGGCTTTTCTTACAAACCACTCACTGTTGTCTGCCTACCCGTCTCTTCCTTAGGACAGTTGAGTTCAACTTCCGTCCCGCACCAGGATCATGTTGACACACGCAACTGGCTTCTTCCTGTAGCACGCCCAGGCTACTTCTAGCCAGCGTTCAGCATTTCTTATCTTTACAGTGCACGGAGAGCCATCTGTCGTTCGGCCCGTACAGCAAGATCCCCACTACGAGGCATCCAGAGGCATCAGCCCATAGCCAACGGCAAACGTTCGCCCATCACAACTGCCATCTTTAGGGGCATATAATATCCTCGCATATTCCCCAGTCTAGTCATCCAATAGACACCTACAGTCCCTACACGGCATGTCGAGTTTCGCTATGCACATCATCCCTCAGGGTCGCGCCTTTGTGTCACGCCTATTGGTCTTACTGTCCCTCTCACAGGATCCAGAGCAAGTCCTCAGCCTGGATCCCGCGGCAATAGCAGTCCTTGCTATGCGGGAGGAATTTCTATCGTCTAGGAATGGCGTCTCCCTGTTCATTCCCTTCGTGTCTTCCCTTTCTCCCCAGGTGATGACCGACGCAGCGGCCTCCACGGGCTTGCGGCTGTTTTTGGCCACCTCTGGCTCGCAGCTCCCTGGCCTCCCCAGTTACTGGCAATTCCTGGCGGCGCCAAGGCGTCCTCTCTGTTGATTATGTCCTTCCTACGTCGACTGGTCCAGCTCTTGTTGTTGTTTCAGTTCAACATCCATTGTTCCTTTATCCCCGGTAAATTCAATCAGGCAGCGGACGCCCTCTCCCGCTTTAACCTTGTCTCGTTTTTCGATCAGGTACCCGGAGCCGGACCAACATCAGCAGCTATCCCGGACTGGTCTCAACTGACCCTGGATTAGCCCCTCACCTCCTAGCGGCTACCCAACTCATTCGATCACTCCCTTTCCCGCAATACCCTCAAGGCCTATCAATCAGCCTGGAGGGCCTTTAACCACTTCATCACGTATCACAGCACAGAGACGTCCCGTGTCAAGCAAGTCATAGCCTTCATTTCCTACTGCCACTCGCAGTTGGCGTTATCCTTTAATACGATCCGGCGATACCTGACCGGTGTACAACATTTCACGTCCCTCCAGGACCCTACCGTACCCTCCTTATTTTCTTACCACGCCGTTCGGGCTGTTATGCGCGATAGCCAGAAGCGCCAGCCGATGGCCGGCACCAAAACGACTGCCTATCACAGGAGACGTTTTGGAAATATGTCAGACATCCTGGCCACTTCACCTTTTCGGTCTCCACATTAGTGTCATTTACAAGCAGCCATACACCTGGCCTTCTACGGCTTCTTACGGCCAAGCGAGTTTACTTGTAGTAGCCTCACAGCACGCATGCTGTACAAGCACCACCTGGTCCGATACGAAGACCATTTCATCTTACACTTAGCAGTCTCCAAGACGCAGCAGCTTGGCTCGGGTACGGACATACACTTCTATAAGTCCAACAACCGCTGGTACCCGGTCGCCATTCTCACCCGCTTGTTGACCCTTTTGGCTGATCAACCAGGAACTAGTCCGCTTCTGCCCTTTCACACTAAACCTCTGAACGCTGCCCGATGGAACATGTCAGGATACTCCCGGGTATCCTTCACCTCTATCCTACTCACATTATCAAGAAGTTGGGCAGATGGAGGTCCACCTGTTTCGCCCGCTACATACCCAATCCGCAAGTGGAGATGACCCAGGCCTTTGTCGAGCTCACCCAGTAACAAACTTGAATCAATAAAATGCAACCCCTACCTGAATGTTTTTGCCCCCTTATTTTGGTATACTGTACGTCAGACCAGGGCACACTTTCAGGTCCATTTCAAGTAAGCGAGTTTATGTTAACCTTGTTTGTCATCTTTATCCGTATCGGTCAGAGGGCTCTGGACCATAAATAGAAAGGCCAGTATGGTGGCCTGAAATTATGGGAGGAGCCCGGGGGAGTATATAACCAGCCCGTTCGCCTATCTTCCTCGTCGGTTCCGGTGCGCGATACCCGCCCACCCATCCCCTTTTTCAGGGCATTTCTCAAGCATCATACTCCTCATGAGAGTACTCATTTCACTCCATTCATATTCATTTCATTTATCACCCACTTCTCTATCTAAGGTATGCCCCCTTATTTTGGTATACCGTACGTCAGACCAGGGCACACTTTCAGGTCCATTTCAAGTAAGCGAGTTTATGTTAACCTTGTTTGTCATCTTTATCCGTATCGGTCAGAGGGCTCCACACCATAAATATATATACATACATACATACATATACAGCCATGGGCCCAAAGTTTTGAGAATGACACAAATATAAATTTTCACAAAGTCCGCTGCCTTCGTTTTTAAGATGGCAGTTAGCATATACTCCAGAATGTTATGAAGAGAGGTCAGATGAATTGCAATCAATTATAAAGTCACACTTTGCCATGAAAATGAACTTAAAGCGGGAGTCCACCGGGACTCCGCGTTTTTTTTTTTTTTTTTTTAAAAGCCAGCAGCTACAAATACTGCAGCTGCTGACTTTTAAAATAGTGACACTTACCTGTCCAGCGCGCCCGCAATGTCGGCACCCGAAGCCGATCTCTAGATCGTCTGTAAGGTGCTGCCGCCGTCATCTTGGGTATGGGAATCAGGAAATGGAGCCTGCGCAATAAGGACGGTCTCTGGGATCTGTGTGTTTCCCAGCAGGCAGCGGGGCACTTGCGGAAAGGAGTGTAATCTACGCCCCTTTCCGCAGAGAGCTATCCCGGAAGTGGGTGCAGAATACCTGTACTGTACAGGTATCTGCACCCCCCTCCCCCCTGAAAGGTGCCAATTGTGGCGCCGGAGGGGGTGAGGGTTCCGATGAGCGG
Organism: Lithobates pipiens; assembly: GCF_037356315.1. Taxonomy (NCBI): domain Eukaryota; kingdom Metazoa; phylum Chordata; class Amphibia; order Anura; family Ranidae; genus Lithobates; species Lithobates pipiens. Next base: position 23,262,676 of record NW_027507764.1, on the reverse strand, counting down.
AGGTCCACTTTAGGGTGGACCTCCGCTTTAATCCCATAAAAAAACAAACATTTCCACTGCATTTGTGAAGAAGGCTTCAGGGCGCCTAAAAAAGTCCCGCAAGCGACAGGACCGTCTCCTACAGTTGATTCAGTGGTGGGATCCGGGCTCCGCCAGTGCAGAGCTTGCTCGGGAATGGCAGCAGGCGGGTTTGAGGACATCGGCACGCACAATGAGGAGAAGACTTTTTGGAGGATGGCCTGGTGTCAGGAAGGCCCACAAAGAAGCCACCTCTTCTCTACAGGAAAAGGAGAGAAGTGGCTTCAGGGACAGACTGATATTCTGCAAAAGGTACAGGGATTGAACTGCTGAGGACTGGGGGAAAGTCATTTTTTCAGGTGAATCCCCTTTTCCGATTGTTTGGGGCATCCAGAAAAAAAAACCTTGTCCGGAGAAGAAAAGGTGAGCGCTACAATCAATCCTGGGTCATGCCAACAGTAAAGCATCCTGAGACCATCCATGTGTGGGGTTTCTTCTCAGCCAAGGGGGTGGGCTCACTCACAAGAACACCGCCATGAATAAAGACTGGTACAAAAACATCCTCCGAGAGCAACTTCTCCCAACCATCCAAGAACAGATTGAAGAACAATGTCTTTTCCAGCATAATGGAGCACCCCCGCCATAAGGCAAAAGTGATAACTATCTGGCTTGGGGAACAAAACTTGGAAATTTTGGGTCCGTGGCCAGGAAACTCCCCAGACCTTAATCCCATTGAGAACTTGTGGTCAATCCTTAAGAGGCGGGTGAACAAAACCCCCCCCCCCACAAATTCTGACAAACTCCAGGCATTGATTGTGGAAGAATGGGCGGCCATCAGTCAGGAGGTGGCCCAGAAGTTGAGTGACAGCACGCCAGGGGGAATTGCAGAGGTTTGGAAAAAGACGGGTCAACACTGCAAATATTGACTCTTTGCATAAACTTCATGACATTGTCAATAAAAGCCTTTGACACTTATGGAATGCTTGTAATTCTACTTCAGTATCCCATAGTAACATCTGACACAAAGATCTAAAAATATTGAAGCATCAGACTTTATGAAGATTAACATTTGTGTAATTTTCAAATAATTTTGACCACGGCTGTACATATACATCAGTCTCTGCCCTTAACCACTTCCCGACCAGCGCACGACGATGTACGTCGACAGAATGGCACGGGCAGGCATATTGGCATACAGGTACGTCCAATATTCAATGCCGCCCTGCCATCGGGAGCACGCCGCCGGCGGCGCGCTCCCGCGCTGGTCGGGACCCCCGTGAGTCCGGTCGTGGGACCCGTGGACTCGATCGCCGCGGGCATCCCTGCGATCGTCTCACGGAGCGGCCGAATGGAGGAAATGCTGTGTAAACAACATTTCTCCATTCTGCCTAGCAACTAGTGAGGCTGATCTCTGCTCCATGTGATTGGAGCAGAGATCAGTGTTCACTAAATGAAAGCCCAACCCCCCCCCACAGTTAGTAACACACCCCTAGGAACACTTAACCCCTACACTGCCACCCACTGGTTAAACCCTTTCACTGCCAGTGTCATTTACACAGGAATCACTGCATTTATATAGCAGTGATTACTGTATAAATGACAATGGTCCCAAAAATGTGTCAAAAATGTCCGATGTGTCCCCCACAATGTCGCAGTCACAATAAAAATCGCTGATCGCCGCCATTACTAGTAAAAAAAAAAATAATAATAAAAAATTATTAATAAAAATGCTATAAAACTATCCCTATTTTGTAAACGCTATAACTTTTGCGCAAACCAATCAATAATCGCTTATTGCGATTTTTTTTTACCAAAAATATGTAGAAGAATATGTATCGGCCTAAACTGAGGGAAAAAAATGTTTTTTTATATATTTTTGGGGGATATTTATTATAACAAAGTAAAAAATAATGCGTTTTTTTCAAAATTGACGCTCTATTTTTGTTTATAGCGCAAAAAATAAAAACCGCAGGGGTGATCAAATACCACCAAAAGAAAGCTCTATTTGTGGGAAAAAAAGGACGTCAATTTTGTTTGGGAGCCACGTCGCACGACCGCGCAATTGTCAGTTAAAGCGACGCAGTGCCGAATCGCAAAAAGTGGTCTGGTCTTTGACCAGCAAAATGGTCCGGTCTGCAAGTGGTTAAGGAGGTTCCTAAATCACATTCATACTTTACATCCACATCAGTGGTGGCTGGTGCTCAAAAAATTTTTTTGGGGGGGGGGAGCAAACAAACTGAAAAATTCTGAAAGAAACCCCATCAACTGCAGCCTCACTGTATCATGAAACGCAGCCACTGTGCCCATCAAATGCCGCCACTGTACCATGAAACGCAGCCACTGTGCCAATCAAATGCCGCCACTGTGCCCATCAAACGCAGCCACTGTGCCCATCAAAGCAGCCACTATGCCCATCAAATGCCACCACTGTACCATCAAACGCAGCCACTGTGCCATATCAAATGCTCCCACTGTGCCATCAAATGCTGCCACTGTACCCCATCAAATACAGCTACTGTGCCCATCAAATGCAGCCACATTATGCCCCTTTAAATGCTCCCACTGTTCCCCATCAAATGCTCCCACTGTGTCCCATCAAACGCAGCCACTATGCCATAACAAATGCTGCCAGGGTAACCCCCCCCGCCCGCCGTCTGTACTTACCCTGTCTCAGTGGCGGTGGGACAGCTCCTCAATGTCATCTCTTACCATCCTCTGCTATGATTGGACGCTTTATAGTCACGATAGGCCTGATAGGCATCCAACAACAGCGCCTGTCATTTCAGCCTATCAGGTGACGGGTAACAGATCCAAGCACCTGATTGGTGGAGAGGTGGTTTAGTGTTAGGAAAGTGAATATTCATTTGATTTTCTAACGTAGCTGAGTGACCTGCGAGCGCCCAGCATGATGCCTAGTAGAGCCTATGGCTCTAATCAGGTGCGTAAAAAAAAAAACAGCCACTGTAATTCAGACGCCCTGTGCCCAAAAAGGGGTCGGCAGTGGCGACCATAAATAGATTCATGCAATGCGAGAGGGGTGGCTGAAGAGAGGGGGCAGCGCCCTTGTGCCCTTATGGAGGCACCGCCACTGATCCACATAATGCTAATTTAGACAGGAGCCAGCTAACCTACCAGCATGTTTGGAGTGTGGGAGGAAACTGGAGTACCCTGAGAAAACATGCAACCTCTAGACAGGTAAGGTCGTGGTTCGGGTCTGAACTGACAACCCTAGTGCTGCCATGTGGAAGTGCTTACCATGTAGCTATCGCAATATTGGGCTCACTTATATGAGTGACAGACTCGTAAAACACTGAATGCTATTGTGTTGCTTTAACTTGCTTCTAGGCTCCTTATTTATTTTTGAGCTGCTTCTGAGTTGCTTTTGCAATTTATATTGACTCATATGGGCAAATGCTGTTCAGAACCAAGAATCAGCTCTGCCATTGCATTGTCATTGTGCAGAAACGTTCCCTCCCATATAATGCATTGTATATTTAGCTTGTGGCTCCGCCTTTCCTTCGTTCCAAAGGTGTAGCCTCTGTAAGATTCTTTTGGCATTCAACACATCCATGAGCTGTGGTTCCTTCTTCTGGCCCTTGAAGGTACAGCTGTGCATGGTAGCCAATCCGCTTCCAAGTTTTTTGTTAACGCTTACCACTTGCCGCCCGCCGTATAGTAAAATGATGGCGGAGCGAGGCAGCTCTTGTTCTGGGATGCCATCATATGATGGCGCCTAGTTTAGCGGGGGCGCGTGGCACGACCCCGCTCCCGGCCGATGTCATCGGCTGTGTCCAATCGCCGCCGATCACATGTTTACAAGGAAGTGCTGTGTTTATCGGCTCCCTTCGCCTCACAACGACAGAGTGTGCGGTGAGGAGAGCCGTTCAGCGGCATCACCTCACAGAGAAGACATATAAAGGTAGTCGGGGCACTGGTCATCAGTGCTCTGATTACAATGCAGCCCCAACAGTGCCCATCAGTGAGGCCAATCTGTGCCCATCAGTTATGCCAACCAGTGCTGCCTTTTAGTGCAACCTATCACGTCCTGCCCATCAGTGTCACCTATCAGTGATCATCAGTAGCGCCTGTCGCTGCCCATCAGTGGCGCCTATCGCTGCCCATCAGTGGCGCCTATCGCTGCCCATCAGTGGCACCTATCGCTGCCCATCAGTGGCGCCTATCAGTGCTCATCAGTGGCACCTATCAGTGCTCATCAGTGGCGCCTATCGCTGCCCATCAGTGGCGCCTATCGCTGCCCATCAGTGGCACCTATCAGTGCTCATCAGTGGCGCCTATCGCTGCCCATCAGTGGCGCCTATCAGTGCTCATCAGTGCAGCCTCATCAGCACACATCAGTGAAGGAGGAAAAAAACTTATTTAAAAAATTTTCTTACAGAAACTAAAAAATAGTTTTTTTTTTGTTTTTTTTTAAACTGTTGATATTTTTTTCGTTTTTTTAGCAAAAATCAAAAACCTCAGTGGTGATTAAATACCACCAAAAAAAACTCTATTTGTGTGAAGAAAATGAAAAAAAAATTCATATGGACACAGAGTTGCATGACCGTGCAATTGTCATTCGAAATGCAACAGCGCTGAAAGCTGAAAATTGGCCTGGGCAGGAAGGGGGTAAGAGTGCCCAGTATTGAAGTGGTTAATGGAACAAGCTGAAGTTGGAAGCTGGCTACCATGCACAGCTGCACCAGATTTTGCACTCTCCAGTTTTAGTAGGTCAACCCCTTATGCCGCATACACACGACCGGACTTTTCCGTCAGAATAAACTGAGACGGTTTTCCCGACGGGAGTTCCACTCGAACGGACTTGCCCACACACGATTGAAACCAAAGTCCGTTCGTTTCGAATGCGGTGACGTACGGTGGGACTAGAAAAGGAAGTTCAATAGCCAGGAGCCAATAGCTGCCCTTGCGTCGTATTTGGTCCGTCAGACCAGCATACAGATGAACGGTTTTCCCAATAGAAATTGATTCCGTCGGAAAGATTTAAAGCATGTTCTATTTCTAGGTCCGTCTGAATTTTTGAAAGAAAAACGATCGGATTATCACACACACGATCAGAATATCCGATGAAATGATTCCATCGGACCTTTTCTGCTGGAAAGTCTGATCATGTGTATGTGGCATTAGTATCTACATAAGTGGTCCATATAGTCAAAATAGTATAGATTTATTCACTTTCAGGTCATTACAGAAGACGAGGGGGGATTCTTTAGGTTGGAGGAAAAGAGATGTAAACTGCACATACCGAATGGCTTTTTTTTTTTTTTTTAAACAATAGTTTTTTTATTGATATTCAGCATATATCTCATACAGTTAGTCAAGATGCATATAGAATCTTTGCCAAAAGACAAAAAAAAAGTAGAACAAAAACAGAAGAAAATAAAACAGAAAAAACTGTGCACACAGAATTTTGAGCGGAACAGAATCAGTAACAGTTACAGCATAAACAAGGTAGTACACTACAAGTTAGGCTTAAAGCTACTACACCATGTTCCCCAAATTCGGTCAAACCGTTGGGACTGCAAGTTATTAATGGCTAGGAGGCGTTCATATGAGTGACATCTGTTGACTAATGTGTGTACATCAGAAACATTGATGGCAGAGGTATCTTTCCAGTTTTGTAGGATGAGGTTTCTGGTAGCCAGCAAGACATGTGTAACAACTGGTCTATCGTCTGGGGGAAAGTTATTTATGCCTATGTGCAGTATAGCTAGAGCTGGATTGGGTGAGGTCAATATACCAGTGAGGGATGAGATGAGGCGGAAAACATTGTTCCACAAACTAGTTAGGCTCGGGCAGTCCCACAGCATATGGAGCAGGTTGCCTGTTTTCCCACATTTTCTCCAACATAGCGGCGACATACCTGTAGAGAATTGGGCTATTCTAAGGGGTGTATAATGCCACCGGTTGAGAATTTTGAGAGTCATTTCCCAGTGCGAAACACAGTATGAAGCTTGGTGAATAGATCGGAAGGCTTGAGACCACTGTTCATTGGAAAAAGTGGTGGACAGATCTCTTTCCCATCTTTTAAGGTTCTGTGTTTTGCAAAAGGAATTTTTATCATTGATAAGATTATAAAATAGGGTTATGCCTTTAATAGAATGTTGGGCATTAGAGTAGAAGTGCCAGGCTTTAGGTGGCATTGTCAACTCAGGGATTGGATGGGCCTTCAAATAGTGGGAAATACGAAGACAAGAAAACCATGACGTGCTCGGAAGCTTAAATTCAGTCATAATGTGGTCAGCGGATTTCGGCTGCCCATCTTTAAACAGACTGGACAAGGAAGTGGCTCCCCCCGCTTTCAACTGAGTCGTCGAGAGCAAGGGGAGTTGCACCTCCAATATTTCTATGGGAAAGTCATAAGGAACCGACTGTGAGTCATTGCAGCGTAGTCGGAGGAGAAGCCTCCATGCTTGTAGAGATATCTGTACCGAAGGCAACAGGTTTCTCAAGGGCCAGTGTTCCCACAAATCACTCAGGAGAAACAACCGAATGTCAGTCGTGTGTAGCAGTGCTTTTTCTAGGTTTACCCATAACGGGGGATCTACTTGGTGAAACCAGTGACGTAGATGGTCAAGTTTAGTGGCCCAGAAGTAGTCCAGCAGATCCGGGTATCCCATTCCCCCTACTCTTTTGTGTGGATGTAGGTTAGGGCGTGAGCATCTGGCCCTCTTACCCGCCCAAATAAATTTCCATGTAAGCCTGGACATTTCACGAATGAAACGCAATGGAGCAGGGATAGGTAATGAGCGAAAGAGGTAAAGTATTTGTGGTAAAATGGCCATCTTAAAGGCCGCTATTCTACCCATCCAGGACAGGTCTTTGCTCGTTAATTCATTAAGTTGTTGGGTTAGCTTGTTTATAAAAGGGCCGAAGTTTGCCGTAGCTAAAGTGGAGGTGTTATTAGTGATATTGATACCTAGATATTTAATGCAGCCTTTACTCCAAGTGTATGGTAGAGTGGTTTGAAGATTACTTTTAACTGCATGGGAAATCCCCAGATCCAGAATTAGTGATTTGCTAAAGTTCACCTTGTAGTAGGATATATTTCCGAAGGCAGTTAACACATCATGAGCATGAGGGAGAGATGTACTTGGGTCCGTCAGCATAAGGATAACATCGTCGGCAAATAGATTGATAACATGTTTATGATGTCCCAACACAAACCCTTCAATGCGAGAGTGTGTCCGAATAGTTTCTGCCAAAGGTTCCATCATAAGATTGAAGATTGTGGGAGACAAGGGGCAACCTTGGCGTGTGCCATTAGAAATAGTGAATGGTTTGGATAGAATGCCCGAGGAGTACACCTGTGCTGACGGACACGAGTATAGAGCCATTATAGCAGGTACAATAGATCCCCTAAGACCAAACTTGGTCAGTACCGCCTCCATATACCTCCAATGGACCCGGTCGAACGCCTTCTCTGCATCTATAGACAGAAGCAGAGAAGGCGTTCTGGATTCAACAGCATGATGAACAATATCGATGATACGACGAGTAGCGTCAGAGGTCTGTCTCCCCTTCACAAAACCCATCTGGTCACGCTGAACAATATGTGGGAGTACGTGCATCATACGTTTGGCTAATAGTTTAGCATATATTTTGACGTCTGAATTGAGCAACGATATGGGTCTAAAATTGGCTGGTGTGTTGGGATCTTTCCCAGGTTTGGGAAGGGTCACGATGTGAGCCCTCAGCATCTCAGGAGGAAAACATGAACCATCAATCGCTTTTTGGAAAGTTTCCAACAGGTAAGGTGACACGATTTCTTTAAATACTTTATAATATTCATTCCCAAAACCATCCGGTCCCGGGGATTTGCCATTGGGAGAGGACATTATGATTTGGGAGAGTTCCTGAGCCGAGAATGGGGCGTTAAGTAGAGATAGTTGATCCTCCGTTATAGAGGGGAGTTGGATCTGCGTAAGAAAATTCTGAATGTCCGTCATTTTGGGTTGGGGAATTGTGTCGTCTTTATGCAAGTTATAAAGGGACTCATAGTACTCAGCAAATTGATTTGCTATATCCTGTGGGTTTGTAATTTTGTGTCGTGTGGTGGAATGTAGAATATAAGCTATTCTAGTCTTTAAACGTGCTTGTTTGATTCTATTGGCCAGATATTTCCCTGCTCTGTTGGCATTGGCATATGAGTTAAGCTTCAGCCTACGCAGATGCTGATCGTATTGTTGTGTGAGTAGATCTCTCAGGATTTCTCTAACTTTAGAGACCTCTGCAGCTAAGGACGGCGATGGGGACATTTTGTTTTGGGCTTCTAGTTTGTGAAGCGTGTCTAATGTGTTCTGTAGATTTTGTCTATATTTCCTTTTTTCCCTGGCTCCTAGTTGAATTAGAATACCTCTCATGTATGCTTTATGAGCATTCCAGAGCGTGAAAGGGTTCGTGTCAGGGGATTCGTTCACCTGAAAAAATTCTGTGAGATGCTGAGAGATCTCCGGGAGAAGTGTGGGGTTCTGGATAATTTTAACATTGCAGCGCCAGATGGGTGGGGAAGGAGAGACACCCCCCTCGCCAATAGACAGTGTTATGGCTGCATGGTCGGACCATGTTATATCATGAATCCGAGCATCCGTCACACGTTGAAGCAACCACTTATCTGTTAAAAAGAAGTCTATGCGCGAGTACGAGCAATGTCTGGTAGAGAAAAAGGTGTAGTCTTTTTCGGTCGCGTGGAAACACCTCCAGGTGTCAAACAGTTCATGGGTATGTAGAAGAGGCTGTAGGACATTTGACCTATGTAGGCCAATAGATGTAGTGTCCATGTTAGAGTCTGCAATAAGATTGAAGTCTCCGCCAATAATGACTTGGCCATAGAGCATGGAGGAAACTTTCTTAAAAACTTTCCGGAGAAAACGATGTTGACGTGAATTTGGTGCGTAAAGAGTCACAATGGTGTATGGTCTGGAGTTAACGTCTCCAGTAAGTATAATGTATCTCCCCCCATCGTCTATAAAAGATTCCTTTAGGTGGAATGCAATGGTGTTCCTCAGGGCCAATAATACACCGCCTCTTTTGCTGGTCGGGTTGCATGCTAAGAAAACATGTGGATAGTCCCTGTGGGTACACTTAGGGGTTTTGTGTTGTTGGAAATGGGTTTCCTGCACACAAAGTATGTCGGCTTTATGTTTAGTTGCTTCCTTCCATAGGGAGAACCGTTTGGCAGGATGATTTAGACCCCTAACGTTCAGTGACAAACATTTAATAGTCATGGATACATAGTAGGTAGATGTGTGTAGGAAGCATGGTGATATTACTCACTATACCACATGTATTCCTTCCGAGGCAAATCCACACGAGGTACTCCAGAGTCATCTGAATTTCAGTGTCACTTATTTGACGGTAAGGTAGGTTACTGTGTGCCATAAACAAGAAAGAAAAACAAAACAGAAGTAAAAAATAACGTACAAGAATCATAAAAAAAGGATCTCAAAACCGATCCACGTGCAGACGTAGCTGCTAACTTGTAATCGGGGGTGAAAGGAAACTCAATAAGCTCCATTTCTCCGGAGAGATTGCATAACAGTGGAGAAGATATTATGAGCTACCACCGGCATTTTTCTTGCCGTGACGTTTGTGTGACACCACTTGCCATTCCGCAGGAATAGGTCTGGGATTTTGGGTAGGCGAAGTCTGCATGTGTGGTTCAGGCAGGATCCCCCATTCCCTCAGCACAGCTATGCCTTCATTTAGCGTTGTGATAGTTTTGGAGACACCATTGTGCGTTACAACCAATGAAGCAGGATACTTCCATTTGTGGAGGATTTTATGGTTCCGCAGGGCCTTAGTCACCGTAGCCAGATTACGCCGTCTTTCCAAAGTATGTCTGGAGAGATCAGGCAGCAGCAGCATGTCAGCGTATTGTGGTGGTAAGGTGGCAGCACCGCGTGCCGCTTGGAGAATGCGCTCCTTAACATGGAAGAAGTGAATCCTCATTAATACGTCCCTCGGGGTCCCTTCAGGGAGATAAGAGGGTTTAGGGATCCTGTGAATTCTGTCTATAATCAGATCTGATACAGACAGGTCCGGAACCAGTGTTGAGAAAAGTGTTTGGGCATATTGTAGAAGTTGTGATGGGGAGATCGACTCAGGGACACCCCTCAATTTTAGGTTATTCCTTCGGGATCTGTCCTCAAGGTCTGCGACTTTGTCCCTTAGCCATGCGATTTCTTCCCCGTGGGCCTCATGTGCTTCCACCATAACATTATAAGAGGTTGCATGCTCTTCTAGCTGGCGTTCTACTCTGTCCACTCTATGTCCTATGGCTTGCACTTCAGAGCGACATTGGTTAATTGCTTGTACCATGTCTGTATGTAAAGCTGATCTGAGAGAAAGTAACATTTCCTTTAGTACTGTGTCTGAGACAGGCCTATCCTCCGTAGGGAACTCCGCTATGGGATCTGGGAGATGTGCTGCCTGTGTGGTGTGGGTGCTCTGCTGACCGCTTACCTCCATGTCAGTGCCTGAGACAGGAGAGCTCATCCGCGGCTTAGACTTGACCGGACTCCTGGTCGAAGGGCTGGAGGAGCCCGAGGTGGAGCTGCTGTGTCCTCCGGGCTGTGTAGTAGATGCTGCCTGTCCTTCCATGTCCGTGGTTTGTCTCGCGGCCTGGAGCTGAGGGCGCCGTGAGTTCGCGCCGCCGCCATCTTGTGTGGAGTCTCGCGGCCTTCTCACAAAAAAGTCCTTCAATTTCTGGGGTTGCGGCGCAGATTTTCTCCGTCTCGACATTCCCACAACGTTCAGGCGTTTGATCCCTGCGGATTGGGGTGGAATTGGTGCCGGAGTGCTCCGTGGGATAGAGATCTCTCCGGTGGACGAGCGGAGCTGCAGGCTCAGGCGTCCATCACAGCGCTCGGTCGGCCACGCCCCCCCCCGAATGGCTTTTTTACAGTAATGCCGCGTACACACGGGTGGACTGTATGGCCTACTTAGTCCGTCGAAACACATTTCAGCGGACAGTCCGCTCGTGTGTGGGCTTCAGCGGACTTTTTCAGCGTGCAGTCCGGAGTACTAAGAATTTCGGATTTTTCGAAATTCTGTCCGTCGTACTTTGGTTTCAGCGGACAATCCGCTCGTCAGTAGGCTAGTTCGACGGACTAAGAATGGCGCATGCCCAGAAAGGATTTACACGGCGAAAGGTTGCATTGCTGTGTATTGGACTTCCTATTTCTAGTCCCGTCGTACGTGCTGTACACGTCATCGCGCAAGCTTTAGACGGACTGTTTGTGCATCCGTGTGTGGTCAAGTCCGTTCATTCGAAAGTAGGACGGACTGTCCGTCAGATTGTATGACGGACTAAGTAGGCCATACAGTCCGCCCGTGTGTACGCGGCTTAAGAGATGTGAAAATGTGGTGTAGATTTCCTCAAGAAATTGCTTTGGCCAGTTCCCCACCCCCCCCCCGCTGAAGCAACTTATAGGGCTTTTTTTTTTTTACTTCCTCTGGATCAGCAGTGGGTAAAAGGTTCTGTATATTTGTTTTTTTTCTTTTGGTTGAACAAGACAGCCTTGTGTCCTTTTTTCAACCTAACTGTAAGCACTCTGGTCTGAACCTGCGACCTCTGCTGTGTCTGGTGAGGTCTCTTCTTGCTGAGTCACCTGAAATGCTGGACAGCTCCTTAGGCAATTCCTTGAATTATACCTTGTTTCTGGGGAACCTTGAACTTTTTGCTCCTCCAATGAACTTCCTATTTAAAGCCATGCCTTTGCACTTCCTGATTGTCGATTTCTGTGCTCTCTCAAGCCAATATTTTGCTTGTTTCACTCCTGTTTCCAAACATATCTTTACTTCCACTTGTTACTAACCTTTGGCTTGTTCCTCAACTACGATTCTGCTTGATCCCAACCTGTGACGACTTGTTGCCAACCTTTGGCTGTTTACTGACTACGCTTCGGCTTAATCCCTACCTACTATATCTGCTACTGGACCCAGGCTCGTTCACCTCCTGGTGGTGCAATCCTGAGGACCGCGACCTGGTACTAACTTGCAGCAAAATCCATACCCGCCATCAGGAGCTCTAGTGAACACTGGTTAGTACTTAGACCTCGCACCTCGGTTGAGCTTGTGTCATCTGCCAGGGGTGACGTGCTTGTAATACCTTTCCAGCTAGTCAGCGGGAGCCTCTCTACTGCTGTAGCTACTGGTCTCTGAGCCTGAAAATTGACCGTGACAATCACTATGTAACTACACGACATAGCTGTGGCATAAGAATCAAACCAAGGAACCAGGGTGATTGGCATGGAACATGGGCATCACACAGAACCCCCCCTTCCATGTTTTGGAGATGAGTGAGGGAGGTGTTCTGTTGTCCAGCAGGGGGAACTTAAAGCCGACAACACCACTTGGGGTTTCAGTGCAGCAGGGGAAGTCTTGTCGGTTCTCTACAGGAAAATATAAGCTCTCTGTACTCCTGGCAGATCCAAATATAATTCTCTCCTAAATGGCTTTTCTGAATATTCTTCATGAATTGTAAGCCCTTGTACACACGGTCGGAGATTCCGACAACCAAATCCATCGGATTTTGTCCGTCGGATCTTGTCCGAAACTGTTGCATACACACGGTCGGACAAAGTTGACAGAAAATCCGATCTTTCAGAACGTGATGACGTAATTTCGTTACGACGGGACTACGTTCAGGCTAGTAGCCAATAGCTTTAATGTAGGAATTTGATCTGAGCATGCGTGGCACTTTGTCCGTCGGAGTAGGCTACACATGATCGGAGTATGTCCGATCGGACCAGTTTGTCTGAAAATATTTCCGGAAAGTTGGAAAATTTGGTCCAACGGATATTCCGACGGAAACAGTCCGATGCAGACCACACACAGTCGGAATATCCGACAAAACGCTCCGATCGGACACATTCCGACAGAATCTCCGACCGTGTGTACAAGGGCTAACATTTTGGGCAGTATAGCAAGTAAATGTCGCAAAATCTCGTTGCCTCAATATTGCTCTGTCAATAAAGGAAAAAAAAAAACGCTAGAAAATAATTTCCCATTTCAATGGGAATTACAATCTCTTAAATATTTAGGAGTGAATATTGCTCCTTCAGAAGGAAAAAAAAAATTTATGAATTGAATTATCTCCCCTTACTTAATTCCAGAATTAATAGATTGCAGCATATGACCAAAGAAAACATTCTTGGTTAGGGAAAATGGCAATATACACGATGGATATCTTACATCATTTTCTATATCTATATCAAACATTGCCTATAGCTAGTCTACTGACTTTCTTGCATTTTTTCAGATCGAGCTTACTTCGCTATATCTGGCCGAATTCTTCGGCTAGACTTCGCTACGATATTCTGGTAAAGAGGAACACAGACGGGGGGAGCAGGTTTACTGCAGATGGAACTTTATTATATAGCCTCTGTATTCACTAGAATACTGGATTGGTTCCATTGTGGGGGAACAAAACAGTGGGTAGCCATTGAACAGAAAATAATAGAGCTCCCTCTGGTCTCTCTTACGTGGATCGTACCTAAATTTCATCCACCTAGACAAACACTTCCATCTTTGACCCAATATCTATTAAGAGTCTGGGATCAGACTTTGCGAAGGTGAGCTGTCTCTTCAGTATCCAGTCCATTAACCCCAATAATGGGTAATCCAGAATTTTTACCTGGCTTGTCGTCGGATAGGTTTTTAAGATGGACACTGCCGACTCCCTCCCCGATTACACAAGCTTTGTTATCAAAAGGACTACAGGCATTGAACACGATAAAGACTACTGAATGCAATTATGTGGGTCAGTGGTTTCACCAGCTCCAACATTATTATAGACAACTATCTAAAATAGATAGTTGATAGTCACTTCATAGGGATTTAACGCAGTTTGAATCTCTTTGTAGTGGGCCTATCTAGCACTATTTCAAAGCTTTATGGTATACTACTATCACACACACGCATTCCCTTCAAGCCCGTACTATATTGGAGACTGGGAGAGAGAATTGGGCCATCCGATTTCCATAGAAGAATGGAAGAAAGCTTGTTGGTTAACTTTCAAATCTAGTTCCTCATCTTATATATACAAGAAAAGAACTATAAAATACTAACTAGATGGTACAGATGCTCGGCAAGGCTACATAGAATCTCCCAGATCTATCCCGAGGAGTGTTGGCGTTATGAATGAGAAGTAGGTACAATGATTCATAGATGGTGGACATACCCCGAGATAATGGATTTCTGGGAGATTGTATTCCAAATTTGCTCTTATGTAACTGGCTTATTTTACCAGAAATCTCTCGAAATAATAGCTCTGTTATCCATATACCCGGGCTTTATGCGAGAGGTCACAAACGAACTACTCCCTAATCTCCGCCGCACAAATAATCATACCCAGACATTGGAATACAAGAATTGCTCCCACTATTAAAGAGTTGGTTGCTGAACTTAATCAATTAAAGAGAATGGAGGAAATAACGATACAGGGAAACCATCATAAGTTTATGGAGGTGTGATCACCTTGGATAGAATTCTTGAGCTTGGATATACTGAGATCCCATCTTTGAAAAGTTAAGATTTATGAGTGAGACTCGGATTTGGTGTGGCTTGGCTGTTATGTTATGCTATGCTGGGGTTGATGGTCAAAAGGGGGCTTCCCTGAGGTTTGTGTAGGTTTAGTTCATGTTTGTATTAGGTGTTTTTTTTTCTCTCTCTCTCTCTCTAAGCCCTTGTACACACGGTCGGAGATTCTGCCAACCAAATCCGTTGGATTTAGTCCGATGGATTGTGTCCGAAACTGTTGCATACACACGGTCGGACTAAGTTGTCGAAAAATCTGATCTTTCAGAAGGTGATGAATTAATTTTGTTACGATGGGACTACGTTCAGGCTAGTAGCCAATAGCTTTGATGTAGGAATTTGATCTGAGCATGCGTGGCACTTGGTCCGATCAAAATTCGCTACACATGATCGGAGTATGTCCGATCGAACCAGTTGGTCGGGAAATATTTCCAACATGTTGGAAAATTGGGTCCGACGGATATTCCAACGGAATCAGTCCAATGCATACCACACACAGTCGGATTATCCGACGGCACGGTCCGATAGGACACATTCCGACGGATTCTCTGACCGTGTGTACAAGGGCTTAGGGGCAGATATCTGCCTACGAGGAACACTCGACAGCACAAAATAGTCACTATGAAAGAATAGGTAAAAATACCTAATTATATGGTTTTGGTTCTCTTTTTAGCATTTACAAACTGTTATGCCACATACACACGATCGGAATTCTCGTCGGAAAAAGCTCTGATGGTTTTCCCAACAGAATCCCAAAGGAATTCGGCTCAAGCTGTCTTGCCTACAGACGGTCACAGGTCACATCAAATTCTGATCGTTTATAATGCGGTGACGTACAACACGTACGACAGGACTAGAAAAAGGAAGTTCAATAGCCAGTAGCCAATAGCTTCCGTCTCGTAGTTGAATCTGAGCATGCGTGAGTTTTGGAGTGTTGGAATTGCATACACACGATCGGAATTAGCGATAGAAAGTTTTTCCGTCGGAAAAATTGAGAACATGCTATCAATTTTTGGCTGGTGGAAATTCGGACAGCTGAATTCCGATGGAGCGTACACACAGTCGCATTTTCCCGATGAAAAGCTCTCATCTGTCTTTTTCTGGCCGGAATTCCGATCGTGTGTACGCGGCATTAGAGGAAAATTCGTACTAACAATTAGAATATAATAGATATATGTGAATTCACTGTCTACGTGCTGTGAGTGAAACTTGTGTAAACACAAAATGCTTAATAAATTTGCGATTAATCAATATAATTCTCTGTACTTTTCTAAGATACAAAACCTGGGGAAATGTACTGCAAAAATGGACTACGTATGTATTTTTTTTTGCCCAGACATACTGTACTATAAGCTATTCACATTCCCATACATAGAGTATCTCAGGGCTGAAGATTGTATCTACCAGCCAGCAGCTCCATTCACACGGACCATTGTCGCCTTTCCAGTACATGCGCCTCTTTCTGTAGGGCCGCTTATCCTGCCGTCACTTCAGCGTCTGACCTTTATTTGGTGTAGAAACACAGCCAAGCGGAAAATGAAGTGGGAATTATTTAATCACACGCCGCGCGATGTGAAGTGCTTTTCTATTTCACCAGCACGCTCAGACTCTTCATCATCATTACACCATCAGATCCATCGGCGATCCGCGCTCCGCCGCGTTCAGGGACCAATCAATGGGAGCTTAAGTGCTGATTACACAATCGGTGTTATTGGGGGTCAGAGGTGAATGTGCTACAGACGGGTAAACCTGATACTTAACCTGGATCTACATGTGTCCTGATACTCCTCAAGGCACAACACAGCCTTTATAAATGACCCCCCCCCCCATGCAAAGCATGCTTAATGGTGCAGACTGGGTATGAAGCTCATTAAAGGAAATGCTTTATGTGTTTAATTTCTCCAATGACTTCTGTGGATATCATTTTATGAATACTATACGTTCCATTAGCGTTAGCAATAATAAAAAGGACAACTACTAATGGCTGATGATCTGCTAATATAATACAGGAAACATTGTTAATGCGTGATTCTGGAAAGCCTGCAGAGTGTTCCTTCAATTTTAAGACTCCCGGAAGATATTTAGTACCAAACTGCAACCAAAAATAACACGATAAAAAGAATAGCATATATAAGCATGAAATGAAAGAAAAACGCTGCTTTTGTTATGGTATTCACTTTCAGTTCAAAACTCTCCCCTGCAGTACTTCTTTTCTGCCCCAAGATGGCCTCAGTCTGTTGACCTGGCAATATTCAATCTACTTTCTCTGAACCCAGGTCATCCTGGACCGCTCGTAGGCTATGATTGGACAGTGAAAGGAGAATCAGCACAGTAGTGAGCTCTTCTCTCTTTTCTGCTCTCTCCTCCTGTAGGTGAGGTCCAGCACAGTGTGGCGGGAATAACAAACTCTGTCCCAGTAAAAGACTTGTATTGAAATAACACAGAAACAGTTCACACATAACCCAGTAGGAAGGTAATCCAACCAGGAACACGCACAGTTCCAACACAGTGCAGCCGGACTGTCCCGTCTGTAAAGAGGGAAAGAATGCGGCCTGGCCATCTTGTGCCCAACAGGCAGGTGTCCAGGGAGGTTGCAAGCCCTGAGCTTTCCCCCCTCATCAGAAACCTTTCCCTGCTGCTAGTACTATCCATGCCAGGCAGGGGGTACCTTTCTCTTCTCTACCAACTTGCAAATGCATGCCAAACCTGGGAGCCAGGGCCTTTAATAGGCTTTGCCTGACCCAAGATGGCTGCCAGAGTCACATGGGTCGCAGCATCCAATTGGATGCTTCCCCGGTGACCCAGGAAATCATAAAGGAACTATGTTCTTCCTTCCTCAACAAACTGCAGTGCCGCTGCAGAACAGCACATCCTGCAGTGGAGAAAGTAGACTGCACCTGCCTACACTCCTATCAGCATGCTTCTTGTCAGCATTGTAACTGTGGCATATAAACACCCCCATCTGCTACATTGCAACTTAAGAGGGGGGTGGTTGGGGGGGTGCTAAATGCATGGCTCAACAACACATTTTTGCTGCCTTCCAACCACAAGTCTGCAGGTTGGAGGCTCAATTGCAGCCTCCCCCCTTACACTCTCTTAAAGCTCCCCCCCCCCCCCAATTCATCTTTAGGTCAGCTATGTGATCCACAGGCCCACTTCCTCTTCCCCTCTCCAGCTCTATGAGGTCCTCGGTGATGCAGAGACTATCACACAATGCCATGGTCCCATTCTTCCCATGAGACCCTGCACTTACAGAAAGAAATTCTGTAAAATAAATTTATCAAAGACTGATAAATACTGGGCATCATTTAATATGAGAGAAGACCAGCAGTGGACCACAAAGCGGTGAGTCTGTGGGGGACAGTGCCGGTGTGAGGGCCTGGATCTGAACCCCAGACCTCTGCTGTGTCTGGTAGTAACTCTTTTTGCTGAGCCATCTGAGATGCTGGACAACTCTCTGCCTGATTGCTTAGACAACCTTGCCTTATGTCTTGTGTCTCTTGAACCTTGAACCCTTTACTCATCCCATGAACTTCCTGATTTAAGTCATGTCTCTGCACTTCCTGTTTGCCAGGTGATTGTGCTCTTCTCCAGCCAATATCTGTGGTGTTCCTTTGACTAAGCTTCTGCTTGATCACAACCTGCAACCACTGATTACCGACCTTTGGCTTGTTTACTGACTACACTTCTGCTTGATTCCTACCTACTACTGGACCCCAGCCTGCTCACCTCCTGGTGGGACGATCCGGAGGGCCACAACCTGGCATTAACAAGCAGCAAAACCCATCTCCACCATCTGGAGCTCTGGTGAATATGGTTCGTGCTTAGAACCCGCACCTCAGGTGAGCCCACGTCATCCAGTAGGGTGTCCTTACCCAGCTGATCAGTGGGAGCCTCTCAACCGCTATAGCCACTGGTCTCCAAGCCTGACCCCTGACCATGGCAGCCAGGGAGCAGGTTATTTAAAGAGCAACTTTTTATTTCTATATTTTGGATGAGACCTGGAGGTGTGCTTTAATGTATTTTTATTATATATGATAATTTATTTCTCTTCTCTTGTTTTTCAAATAACCTTCATTGCAAAATTTTTACATTTCGGCTGAGAAAACTCAGACAGGCCTTGTAAACAGCAAAACAATAGAACTCGGATAAGTACGGCATTGTAGTCACTGTTTTACGACTTGATATTATTTTCTTGCAAATTCTTGTTGGCTTCTCTAATCAGCGGGATATTGTTGGTTCTATAAGAAATGTTTTATTGAGAAGTTATTTTTACTCGAAGATCGCCCAGATAATCAGTTTTCCATTTCTCTGCAGTTTATCTTGTAAAATTTGTTTGATTTGTGAAGAAATAATAAGACCCGTCTCTTCAGCCTTTCATGTTTACAGTCAGACACAAGGCTCTCCAGAACTTGGTCAATGCTTGAACTAAATCTGGAGTGGATTTCTGAGGATTTGAGCGCAGCTGGAGAGGCATCTGCATATGCAGTCATTTTCTATACCATTATCTTCAATAATATCCTTATTATTTCCAGTTCTGTATAAAAAGCTCTTCTAAAGCTGTCGGACTTGCTTGTATTTCCATTAATACTGAAAGTAGGTCTGTATTGAAAATTTACCCCTTCCATTACTGAGTATCTGCCTCTGAAAAAAAAAAAGTAACCAACTTCATGAAATGGATCACGAAAATCCACGCCATCCCCTGTGCCTCTGTTACAGTTAACGGAGGCCTTTTTAAACCCCTTCCCCATCACAAATGGCACCCACCAAGGATGCCCTCTTCACCCTCTCCTCTTCATAGTCTCTCTAGAGCCTTTCCTGTGCAAAGTCAAGTCCAGTCCAAATATAAAAGGGCTGCTGATTGGTGATTGTCATTATTTCTGCCAATGTGGGTGACCCCTCTTTTCACTTACAAACCCACAAATCTTCCTTTCTAATCTCCTTAAAGAATTTGGGAGAACTCTTGTTCCTCAAAATTACCTTTCAAAAGTCAGAAGCGATGAGCGTTGCTTTGCTCCCAGCACAAGTAAATAAACGCAAAGCTAACTTCACTTTTCTTTGGGCACCTGGTGCAGTCAAATATCTTGACACACCCCTGCTGACTTGAAAGATACTGTAAATTTTCCACCACTTCTCCAGAACACACAGTTCCTCCTTTTGAAATGGACCACAGGTTGGTTTTACCGGTTTGGTCACAGCAACATCCTCAAGATGACCATAATGCCTCTATCTGCTGTTGACCTTACCTGCTCATATTCTATCTCCACTTCTTAGCCCTTGTACACACGATCGGAGATTCCGACAACCAAATCCGTCGGATTTTGTCCGAAACTGTTGCATACACACGGTCGGACGAAGTTGTCGGAAAATCCGATCGTTCAGAACGTGATGACGTTATTTCGTTACGACGGGACTACGTTCACGCTAGTAGCCAATAGCTTTGGTGTAGGATTTTGATCTGAGCATGCGTGGCACTTTGTCCGATCGGAATTCTCTACACATGATCGGAGTATGTCCGATCGGAGCATTTTGTCGGAAAATATTTCCGGCAAGTTGGAAAATTTGGTCCGACGGATATTCCGACGGAAACAGTCCGATGCAGACCACACACAGTCGGAATATCCGACAAAACGCTCCGATCGGACACATTCCGTCAGAATCTCTGATCGTGTGTACAAGGGCTAACATTGGTCAATTCCATGTTCTTCAAATTTTTATGGGTGAAAAAGTAGCCAAAATTCAAACAATCTTGGCTCTTTAGAAAGCTTATGGAAGCATTACCCATATCTTGGTACACTCCTCCCTGCTGACTTGAAAGATACTGTAAATTTTCCACCACTTCTCCAGAACACACAGTTCCTCCTTTTGAAATGGACCACAGGTTGGTTTTACCGGTTTGGTCACAGCAACATCCTCAAGATGACCATAATACCTCTACTGTATCTGCTGTTGACCTTACCTGCTCATATTCTATCTCCACTTCTTCCATTGGTCAATTCCATGTTCTCCAAATTTTTATGGGTGAAAAAGTAGCCAAAATTCAAACAATCTTGGCTCTTTAGAAAGCTTATGGAGGCATTGCCCATATCTTGGTACACTCCTCCCTGCTGACATGAAAGATATTGTAAATTTTCCACCACTTCTCCAGAACACACAGTTCCTCCTTTTGAAATGGAACGCAGGTTGGTTTTTCCGGTTTGGCCACAGCAACATCCTCAAGATGACCATAATACCTCTATCTGCTGTTGACCTTACCTGCTCATATTCTATCTCCACTTCTTACATTGGTCAATTCCATGTTCTCCAGATTTTTATGGGTGAGAAAGTACCCAAGTTCAATGTTGGCTCTTTAGAAGGTTTATGGAAGCATTGCCCTATTCAATGTTCTGAAATACCACAACGCCATAGGTGTGCAAAGTCTATTGTATTAGGGTGTACACCCTAAAGCTCAAAAACACGTGTGTGTGTGTGTGTGTGTGTGTGTGTCTGTCTACATATATATGGCCCTGGCACATTGATCTCCCTGCTAAAACAGTGAAAGAAAAGAGCATGAGCACTTCTGTTATGGTAGAGCCAGTAAGAGGGCGATCTTTTCTATCTTCTCACCGGCACGCAAAGTACTAATGTGCATGGATTGATTAGGGTGTGCCCAGGAACACCCAGCACACCCTGTGCACAATGCTGGTCACTTAGGCTGATTGACTGGAGTAGGCACAGTGCCAAGGAAAGGTGGGTCACGCTAGAACACTTACCCCTCAATCGTTCTCCCTGGTGCCTCCCTTCCATACTATCTTACATCCCATCTGATGATTGGACCCTCCATTTGGAGTTGTGCATGAGCTTTTTTAAAATATAATCTATCCTCAAAACACGCCTCTCTCGATCCTATGATGGGTAAGCCAGATTTTCCCTTGGGTTCCTCTGAAGAACCATTTCGTAACCTTCTTGAGGAAACCTTTCCAGGCCTCTCATTTCCTGGCAAGCCTTACAGCATGGCTGATATTAGACCCAAAAACAGTTGTTTTGAAGCCTAAGTTTAGTTAAAAAAAGCATAATCACAAGGGACAGTACTTACATTTAATGAGAAATGTCCCTTGTGCTGGTGACTGCTATCCTAGTTTAAATCTTTTGCCTCCCCACACCCCCAAGTGGTAATCTTCTGATACTGTTGGGGTTAAAAAGTTATTTGAAGTTGTAATTTTTTGTCACACTTTGTTGGAAAATTAAGAAATTTAAAAAGCCATTTTTTTTCCTTGTCTACATGCTGTCACCAGTGCAGTACAGCGTTATGATATAACTGGTGTGGCTGTGATCAGGGACACAGACTGGTGACAGCATTAAAAAAATAACAATAATTTTATTTATTTTTAAAAAAAATGTTATTTCATTTTTTTACGATTTTTTTGTTTTGTTTTGTTAACATACTGTGATCAGAGCAATACAGTGTTAGCATAGTAACATTGTACTACTCTGGGAAAGTGATGAAGTATTTTTTTTTTTTTTTTTTTTACACATTATGATTACTTATAAAAGTGAATTTCACTGTTATAAGCAGCTATTTTTACTGAATAACTTTTATTCATTTATTGTTTATTGCAATTGGCCACAGCTAATCACATGTTGCAGATGGGCTGTGACTGGGCCATGTCTGCACCATGTGATCACTGTGACCAATCACAGCTAGCAACACAATTATACACAATGAATGGCATGAATGGAAGCCATCCATTGTTTGCAATTGTCACGTGATCTCCTGCGATTGGTCACAGCGATCACATGGTACCGGCAACGGCCCAGTACAGTGATCTTTCATTGGACACAGCTGGTGACAGATCATGCCACAACATAACCCGCAAAATGTGCACAAGGCGCTTTTCAGGAATGCTTCATATGACGTCCTCCCAGAATGACAATGGCCCTGCCTGGCCTATAGACATATGAAGACCCAGCAGGTCATCTTGTTGCAAAACATAGGGAACCCTAGTCTTTTTGTTCTACAGCAACCCCAACCCTTTCAACACAGAGGAACCCTTTCCGTTCTGAGGTAACTCCTGCTAAAAATGACTATCTACAACTCATGAGACATTAGTGTGATGGTCAGTGTTAAGAATGTTCCTTACATTGGTGATCAGTGGGAAGAATGCTCCTTACATTGGTGGTCAGTGAGAAGAATGTTCCTTACATTGGTGATCAGTGGGAAGAATGCCCCTTACATTGGTGATCAGTGAGAAGAATGTTCCTTACATTGGTGATCAGTGAGAAGAATGTTCCTTACATTGGTGATCAGTGAGAAGAATGTTCCTTACATTGGTGATCAGTGGGAAGAATGTTCCTTACATTGGTGATCAGTGAGAAGAATGCCCCTTACATTGGTGATCAGTGAGAAGAATGTTCCTTACATTGGTGATCAGTGGGAAGAATGTTCCTTACATTGGTGATCAGTGAGAAGAATGTTCCTTACATTGGTGATCAGTGAGAAGAATGTTCCTTACATTGGTGATCAGTGAGAAGAATGTTCCTTACATTGGTGATCAGTGAGAAGAATGTCCCATACATTGGTGATCAGTGAGAAGAATGTTCCTTACATTGGTGATCGGTGAGAAGAATGTTCCTTACATTGGTGATCGGTGAGAAGAATGTTCCTTACATTGGTGATCAGTTGGAAGAATGTTCCTTACATTGGTGATCAGTGGGAAGAATGTTCCTTACATTGGTGATCAGTGAGAAGAATGTTCCTTACATTGGTGATCAGTGAGAAGAATGTTCCTTACATTGGTGATCAGTGAGAAGAATGTCCCTTACATTGGTGATCAGTGAGAAGAATGTCCCTTACGTTGGTGATCAGTGGGAAGAATGTCCCTTACATTGGTGATCAGTGGGAAGAATGTTCCTTACATTGGTGATCAGTGGGAAGAATGTTTCTTACA
Organism: Lithobates pipiens; assembly: GCF_037356315.1. NCBI lineage: Eukaryota > Metazoa > Chordata > Amphibia > Anura > Ranidae > Lithobates > Lithobates pipiens. The sequence goes on along the minus strand of NW_027507764.1, from coordinate 23,239,175 downwards.
TTGGTGATCAGTGGGAAGAATGTCCCTTACATTGGTGATCAGTGAGAAGAATGCTCCTTACATTGGTGATCAGTGAGAAGAATGCTCCTTACATTGGTGATCAGTGAGAAGAATGCTCCTTACATTGGTGATCAGTGAGAAGAATGCTCCTTACATTTGTGATTAGTGAGAAGAATGCTCCTACATTGGTGATCAGTGAGAAGAATGTCCCTTACATTGGTGATCAGTGGGAAGAATGTTCCTTACATTGGTGATCAGTGGGAAGAATGCTCCTTACATTGGTGATCAGTGGGAAGAATGCTCCTTACATTGGTGATCAGTGAAAAGAATGTCCCTTACATTGGTGATCAGTGAGAAGAATGTTCCTTACATTGGTGATCAGTGAGAAGAATGTTCCTTACATTGGTGATCAGTGAGAAGAATGTTCCTTACATTGGTGATCAGTGAGAAGAATGCTCCTTACATTGGTGATCAGTGAGAAGAATGTCCCTTACATTGGTGATCAGTGAGAAGAATGTTCCTTACATTGGTGATCAGTGAGAAGAATGCTCCTTACATTGGTGATCAGTGAGAAGAATGCTCCTTACATTGGTGATCAGTGAGAAGAATGTCCCTTACATTGGTGATCAGTGAGAAGAATGTCCCTTACATTGGTGATCAGTGAGAAGAATGCTCCTTACATTGGTGATCAGTGAGAAGAATGCTCCTTACATTGGTGATCAGTGAGAAGAATGTTCCTTACATTGGTGATCAGTGGGAAGAATGTTCCTTACATTGGTGGTCAGTGGGAAGAATGTTCCTTACATTGGTGATCAGTGAGAAGAATGCTCCTTACATTGGTGATCAGTGGGAAGAATGTTCCTTACATTGGTGATCAGTGGGAAGAATGCTCCTTACATTGTGGTGATCAGTGAGAAGAATGTTCCTTACATTGGTGATCAGTGAGAAGAATGTTCCTTACATTGGTGATCAGTGAGAAGAATGCTCCTTACATTGGTGATCAGTGAGAAGAATGTTCCTTACATTGGTGATCAGTGGGAAGAATGTTCCTTACATTGGTGATCAGTGGGAAGAATGCTCCTTACATTGGTGATCAGTGGGAAGAATGTTCCTTACATTGGTGATCAGTGAGAAGAATGTTCCTTACATTGGTGATCAGTGGGAAGAATGTTCCTTACATTGGTGATCAGTGGGAAGAATGTTCCTTACATTGGTGATCAGTGAGAAGAATGTTCCTTACATTGGTGATCAGTGAGAAGAATGCTCCTTACATTGGTGATCAGTGAGAAGAATGCTCCTTACATTGGTGATCAGTGGGAAGAATGTTCCTTACATTGGTGATCAGTGAGAAGAATGCTCCTTACATTGGTGATCAGTGAGAAGAATGTTCCTTACATTGGTGATCAGTGAGAAGAATGCTCCTTACATTGGTGATCAGTGAGAAGAATGTTCCTTACATTGGTGATCAGTGAGAAGAATGCTCCTTACATTGGTGATCAGTGGGAAGAATGTTTCTTACATTGGTGATCAGTGGGAAGAATGTCCCTTACATTGGTGATCAGTGAGAAGAATGCTCCTTACATTGGTGATCAGTGAGAAGAATGCTCCTTACATTGGTGATCAGTGAGAAGAATGCTCCTTACATTGGTGATCAGTGAGAAGAATGCTCCTTACATTTGTGATTAGTGAGAAGAATGCTCCTACATTGGTGATCAGTGAGAAGAATGTCCTTACATTGGTGATCAGTGAGAAGAATGTTCCTTACATTGGTGATCAGTGAGAAGAATGTTCCTTACATTGGTGATCAGTGAGAAGAATGTCCCATACATTGGTGATCAGTGAGAAGAATGTTCCTTACATTGGTGATCGGTGAGAAGAATGTTCCTTACATTGGTGATCGGTGAGAAGAATGTTCCTTACATTGGTGATCAGTTGGAAGAATGTTCCTTACATTGGTGATCAGTGGGAAGAATGTTCCTTACATTGGTGATCAGTGAGAAGAATGTTCCTTACATTGGTGATCAGTGAGAAGAATGTTCCTTACATTGGTGATCAGTGGGAAGAATGCTCCTTACATTGGTGATCAGTGAGAAGAATGTCCCTTACATTGGTGATCAGTGAGAAGAATGTTCCTTACATTGGTGATCAGTGAGAAGAATGCTCCTTACATTGGTGATCAGTGAGAAGAATGTTCCTTACATTGGTGATCAGTGGGAAGAATGCTCCTTACATTGTGGTGATCAGTGAGAAGAATGTTCCTTACATTGGTGATCAGTGAGAAGAATGTTCCTTACATTGGTGATCAGTGAGAAGAATGCTCCTTACATTGGTGATCAGTGAGAAGAATGTTCCTTACATTGGTGATCAGTGGGAAGAATGCTCCTTACATTGGTGATCAGTGGGAAGAATGTTCCTTACATTGGTGATCAGTGAGAAGAATGTTCCTTACATTGGTGATCAGTGGGAAGAATGTTCCTTACATTGGTGATCAGTGGGAAGAATGTTCCTTACATTGGTGATCAGTGAGAAGAATGTTCCTTACATTGGTGATCAGTGAGAAGAATGCTCCTTACATTGGTGATCAGTGAGAAGAATGTTCCTTACATTGGTGATCAGTGAGAAGAATGCTCCTTACATTGGTGATCAGTGGGAAGAATGTTTCTTACATTGGTGATCAGTGGGAAGAATGTCCCTTACATTGGTGATCAGTGAGAAGAATGCTCCTTACATTGGTGATCAGTGAGAAGAATGCTCCTTACATTGGTGATCAGTGAGAAGAATGCTCCTTACATTGGTGATCAGTGAGAAGAATGCTCCTTACATTTGTGATTAGTGAGAAGAATGCTCCTACATTGGTGATCAGTGAGAAGAATGTCCTTACATTGGTGATCAGTGAGAAGAATGTTCCTTACATTGGTGATCAGTGAGAAGAATGTTCCTTACATTGGTGATCAGTGAGAAGAATGTCCCATACATTGGTGATCAGTGAGAAGAATGTTCCTTACATTGGTGATCGGTGAGAAGAATGTTCCTTACATTGGTGATCGGTGAGACGAATGTTCCTTACATTGGTGATCAGTTGGAAGAATGTTCCTTACATTGGTGATCAGTGGGAAGAATGTTCCTTACATTGGTGATCAGTGAGAAGAATGTTCCTTACATTGGTGATCAGTGAGAAGAATGTTCCTTACATTGGTGATCAGTGGGAAGAATGCTCCTTACATTGGTGATCAGTGGGAAGAATGTTCCTTACATTGGTGATCAGTGAGAAGAATGTTCCTTACATTGGTGATCAGTGAGAAGAATGTTCCTTACATTGGTGATCAGTGAGAAGAATGCTCCTTACATTGGTGATCAGTGGGAAGAATGTCCCTTACATTGGTGATCAGTGAGAAGAATGTTCCTTACATTGGTGATCAGTGAGAAGAATGTTCCTTACATTGGTGATCAGTGAGAAGAATGTTCCTTACATTGGTGATCAGTGAGAAGAATGTTCCTTACATTGGTGATCAGTGGGAAGAATGTTCCTTACATTGGTGATCAGTGAGAAGAATGTTCCTTACATTGGTGATCAGTGAGAAGAATGTTCCTTACATTGGTGATCAGTGGGAAGAATGTTCCTTACATTGGTGATCAGTGAGAAGAATGCTCCTTACATTGGTGATCAGTGGGAAGAATGTTCCTTACATTGGTGATCAGTGAGAAGAATGTTCCTTACATTGGTGATCAGTGGGAAGAATGTTCCTTACATTGGTGGCCATTGAGAAAGAATGACCCCTTCACAGATCACTAAAAAGATCAATAGTGTCAGTGAGAACTTATCTGAGAGGCAGAAATTGCTCAATGAACCCCTGGAGGAACCTTTGGGTTCCATTGAACCCTTGTTGAGAAACCTTGTTCTACAGTGAGGTATTTAGGAATCTGATAAGGTGCTAATATATAAAATGTTTATGGTTGGGTGGTCCTACATGGCAGCCATCCAGTGTTGGGGCTTATTAAAAAATCATTTAAAATGACATTAAGAAGTTGAAGCTTATATTAGAGTTTAGTGATTCGTTTTAGATTTATTGAATTGTCTGCCAAGTATGATGGTAAGAAAGTGGTTAAAATATCCGGTGTGATGAGAGTGCCGGGAACAACAAACTGTGAAAGGTAAAGATTCTCTCTACATGTTACTTTCCATTACAGGAAGAGAAAATAACACTTTAATATTTCATGGAGGGCTGCGCTCCACGTCAGCCACCTCGTCAGATGTTGTTGCGTGTCAGTTATTTATCAGAGCAGAAAGTTTGTCGCTGAGCTCAGCTCAGACAGGGCGGTCAGGGTAAAAAACCTGTAGATGACATCATAAACTCAGCACCACATTCACAGTAAAAGCCCCTCATGGTGTCACATGAAATAAGATTTCCCAGTAAAGTATTTGGGAGTCTGGAGGTCGGTCAAGCTCAAGCTGATAAGGTGTTCCAAGACAACAGAAATGAATGTCTCTTGTAATTAATGATGTACAACTTGAGCAAATTCTTGAAGCAATGATTCAGAGAGGTTCTAAAGCTTAAACATTTGTTACCTTAATGCATTCCCTGCATTAAGATAAAAAAAACATTCCAGTACCTGTATCTCCTCCTCACCCCCCTTATACATACCTGAGCCCTCACTTGATTCAATGTGACCATCTGTAGTGGCTCTCTCCGCTCTCACAGGCTTTGGAGAGGCAGTGGGAGCCATTGGATCTCACTGCTGTCTGTCAAATCCTGTGATAAAGTAGTGGGCGGCGGGGTCTATGAACGCATTCAGCATGGCTTGAAATCAAGCCCACAAGTGTGCCAACATAGAAAGGTGCTTCCTATGGTGGCACATGGAGAAAGAGGAGGAGCCAGAAGAAGAATTTTTTTGACCTGTGGATGATTTACCTCCCATCTGATGGTGCCTGCATAGTTCCTGAACTAGGTACTAGGAGCTAATTTTCTGGTCAATGGACATTCTTCCCACTGATCACTAATGTAAGGACAGTTCATCCCACTGACCCCCAATGCAAGGAGCATTCTTCCCACTGATCACCAATGTAAGGGGCATTCTTCTCACTGATCACCAATGCAAGGAACATTCTTCCCAGTGATCACCAATGTAAGGAACATTCTTCTCACTGATCACCAATGTAAGGAGCATTCTTCTCACTGATCACCAATGTAAGGAACATTCTTCCCACTGATCACCAATGTAAGGAACATTCTTCTCACTGATCACCAATGTAAGGAACATTCTTCTCACTGATCACCAATGTAAGGAACATTCTTCTCACTGATCACCAATGTAAGGAACATTCTTCTCACTGATCACCAATGTAAGGGACATTCTTCTCACTGATCACCAATGTAAGGAACATTCTTCTCACTGATCACCAATGTAAGGAACATTCTTCCCACTGATCACCAATGTAAGGGACATTCTTCTCACTGATCACCAATGTAAGGAACATTCTTCTCACTGATCACCAATGTAAGGAACATTCTTCCCACTGATCACCAATGTAAGGAACATTCTTCTCACTGATCACCAATGTAAGGAACATTCTTCTCACTGATCACCAATGTAAGGAACATTCTTCCCACTGATCACCAATGTAAGGAACATTCTTCTCACTGATCACCAATGTAAGGAACATTCTTCCCACTGATCACCAATGTAAGGAACATTCTTCTCACTGATCACCAATGTAAGGAACATTCTTCTCACTGATCACCAATGTAAGGAACATTCTTCTCACTGATCACCAATGTAAGGAACATTCTTCTCACTGATCACCAATGTAAGGGACATTCTTCTCACTGATCACCAATGTAAGGAACATTCTTCTCACTGATCACCAATGTAAGGAACATTCTTCCCACTGATCACCAATGTAAGGGACATTCTTCTCACTGATCACCAATGTAAGGAACATTCTTCTCACTGATCACCAATGTAAGGAACATTCTTCTCACTGATCACCAATGTAAGGAACATTCTTCTCACTGATCACCAATGTAAGGAACATTCTTCCCACTGATCACCAATGTAAGGAACATTCTTCTCACTGATCACCAATGTAAGGAACATTCTTCTCACTGATCACCAATGTAAGGAACATTCTTCTCACTGATCCCCAATGTAAGGAACATTCTTCTCACTGATCACCAATGTAAGGAACATTCTTCTCACTGATCACCAATGTAAGGAACATTCTTCCCACTGATCACCAATGTAAGGAACATTCTTCTCACTGATCACCAATGTAAGGGACGTTCTTCCCACTGATCACCAATGTAAGGAACATTCTTCTCACTGATCACCAATGTAAGGAACATTCTTCCCACTGATCACCAATGTAAGGAACATTCTTCTCACTGATCACCAATGTAAGGAACATTCTTCTCACTGATCACCAATGCAAGGAACATTCTTCTCACTGATCACCAATGTAAGGAACATTCTTCTCACTGATCACCAATGTAAGGAACATTCTTCTCACTGATCACCAATGTAAGGAACATTCTTCCCACTGATCACCAATGTAAGGATCATTCTTCTCACTGATCACCAATGTAAGGAACATTCTTCTCACTGATCACCAATGTAAGGGACATTCTTCTCACTGATCACCAATGTAAGGAGCATTCTTCCCACTGATCACCAATGTAAGGATCATTCTTCTCACTGATCACCAATGTAAGGAACATTCTTCTCACTGATCACCAATGTAAGGAACATTCTTTACAATGAGCACCAATGTAAGGAACATTCTTCCCACTGATCACCAATGTAAGGAACATTCTTCCCACTGATCACCAATGTAAGGAACATTCTTCTCACTGACCACCAATGTAAGGAACATTCTTCTCACTGATCACCAATGTAAGGAACATTCTTCTCACTGATCACCAATGTAAGGAGCATTCTTCTCACTGATCGCCAATGTAAGGAACATTCTTCTCACTGATCACCAATGTAAGGAGCATTCTTCTCACTGATCACCAATGTAAGGAACATTCTTCCCACTGATCACCAATGTAAGGACCATTCTTCTCACTGATCACCAATGCAAGGAACATTCTTCTCACTGATCACCAATGTAAGGAACATTCTTCTCACTGATCACCAATGTAAGGAACATTCTTCTCACTGATCACCAATGTAAGGAACATTCTTCCCACTGATCACCAATGTAAGGATCATTCTTCTCACTGATCACCAATGTAAGGAACATTCTTCTCACTGATCACCAATGTAAGGAACATTCTTTACAATGAGCACCAATGTAAGGAACATTCTTCCCACTGATCACCAATGTAAGGAACATTCTTCTCACTGATCACCAATGTAAGGAACATTCTTCTCACTGATCACCAATGTAAGGAACATTCTTCTCACTGATCACCAATGTAAGGAACATTCTTCCCACTGATCACCAATGTAAGGACCATTCTTCTCACTGATCACCAATGCAAGGAACATTCTTCTCACTGATCACCAATGTAAGGAACATTCTTCTCACTGATCACCAATGTAAGGAACATTCTTCTCACTGATCACCAATGTAAGGAACATTCTTCCCACTGATCACCAATGTAAGGAACATTCTTCTCACTGATCACCAATGTAAGGGACATTCTTCCCACTGATCACCAATGTAAGGAACATTCTTCTCACTGATCACCAATGTAAGGGACATTCTTCTCACTGATCACCAATGTAAGGAACATTCTTCTCACTGATCACCAATGTAAGGAGCATTCTTCTACTGACCACCAATTGAAGGAACATTCTTCCCACTGATCACCAATGTAGGGGGCATTCTTTCCATTGCCCCCGATTCATTGGGTTCATGAATGGTTCACTGAGAGCTGAGAATGATTTATAGGGTTCCTCTGTGGTGAGAAGGTTGGGAATCTCTGCTGTAAGCGATGGTGATGTGTTCATGTTAAACATGTTTCCTTAGTCCAATGTCCACTTCCTAAACAATTTTCAGACTCCAGGGCTCTACATGGCCTGTACAGCTAGACCCAGCTGTCCAGCAGCGGAGGGGTTAATAGCTGGCATAGCCAGGGCTGGCCTGGGAGGGATGATGTTAAATATTAATAATGCAGAGTTTTCGCTGTGTCTGGGCTGATGACTGTCATATGTGAACATCTCTTTGCTTTCCCCCGAGCTGTGCAGAAAATCCACTCAACCATATGTTTCTGCTCTTCTAAAAATACGACTGGCCAGGCCGGGGGAATAGCCTGCGCACCGCTGCGTGCTACTGGCGCTGTGTCTTTTCTGTCCGATGCGTGCGGTCTCTGGGTAGGGGGGGGGTAGTACAGTGTCTTGGATTGGGGTGGGGTAGCATTTGGGAGAAGGCGGGTGCCGGGGTGCTGTCACTGTGTATGGGGGGGGGGCACAGGGAAGCTGTTCTGTACACTGTGAGGTCTATTACCTCTTACCATTATATTGGGTGGAAGTCTGATATGGTGACATTTTTCCACGGGATGCACAATTAGCTTCCTCCATTTATAAAGCCGCTTGGGGCAGTTACTATGCTCAGTATTCTCTCTCATCATCCCAATGAAAGTGTATGTCAAGGCAAAAAAAAAAACATATGTAGGGCATCTCTGCCCTACCCGCCCATCCCCCTTGATTTATCGCTTTAAAGATTCAAGTACGCAAAAAAAATCTGCTAGGAATGCACTTGGCTCCTGGAATGACAACGTCAGCGTTTTTGTGGTGTCAGCCCTGCCCAGTGTTATTTGCTAAACTACTCAAACCTTCCCAACTCTACTCATCTATACAACGTAGAGACTAATTATTCACTTCAGCTCCGGAAGGTTTTACCCCCTTCATGACCAGAGCATTTTTTGCTATTTGGCATTGCGTTCCTTTATCTGGCAATTACGCAGTCATGCAACGCTGTACTCAAATGAAATCTACAATGAGGGGAAGAAAGTATTTGATCCCTCTGCCGATTTTGTACGTTTGCCCCACTGACAAAGAAATGATCAGTCTATAATTGTAATGGTCGAATTATTTTAACAGTGAAAGACAGAATAACAGCAAAAAAAAAAAATCTAGAAAACCACATTTCAAAAAAGTTATAAATTGATTTGCATTTTAATGAGTGAAATAAGTATTTGACCCCCTTCACAAAACATGACTTGGTACTTGGTGACAAAACCCTTGTTGGCAATCACAGAGGTCAGACGTTTCTTGTAGTTGGCCCCCAGGTTTGCACACATCTCAGGAGGGATTTTGTCCCCACTCCTCTTTACAAATCTTCTTCAAGTCATTAAAGTTTTGAGGCCAAGGTACGGGTAACTCGAACCTTTAGCTCCCTCCACAAATTTTCTATTGGTTTAAGGTCTGGGCACTGGCTAGGCCACTCCAGGATCTTAATGTGCTTCTTCTTGAGCCACTCCTTTGTCTTGGCCGTGTGTTTTGGATCATTGTCATGCTGCAATACCCATCCACGACCCATTTTCAATGCCTTGGGTAAGGGAAGGAGGTTCTCATCCAAGATTTGACCGTACGTGGCCCCTTCCCCTTAGCAGAAAATCACCCCCAAAGCATAATGTTTCAACCTCCATGTATGACGGTGGGGATGGTGTTCTTGGGGTCATAGGCAGCATTCCTTCTCCACCAAGCATGGCAAGTTGAGTTAATGCCAAAGAGCTTGATTTTGGTCTCCTCTGACCACAACACTTCCACCAGTTCTCTGAATCATTTAGATGTTCATTAGCAAACTTCAGACGGACCTGTACATGTGATTTCTTGGGCAGGGGGACCTTGTAGGCACTGCAGGATTTCAGTCCTTCACGGTGTAGTGTGTTACCAATTATTTTCTTGGTGACTCTGGTCCCAGCTGCCTTGAGATCATTGACGAGATTCTCCTGTGTAGTTCTGGGCTGATCCCTCACCGTTCTCATGATCATTGAAACTCCACGAGGTGAGATCTTCCATGGAGCCCCAGACAGAGGGAGATTGACAATTATTTTGTATTTCAAGAATTTTGTCATGTTATAACCAAAAACGTAAATGTATTTATTGGGATTTTATGTGATGGACCAACACAAAGTGGCTCATAATTGTGAAGTGGAAGGAAAATTATAAATGGTTTTCATTTTTTTTTACAAATATGTGAAAAGTGTGGGCGGTACATTTATATGGCGCCCCCTGGAGTCAATACTTTGTAGAACCGCCTTTCACTGCAATTACAGCTGCAAGTCTTTTTGGGATGTCTCTACCAGCTTTGCCCATCTAGGGAGGGACATTTTTGCCCATTCTTCTTCTTTACAAAATATCTCAAGCTCTGTCAGATTGGATGGAAAGCATCTGTGAACAGCACTTTTCAAGTCTTGCCACAGATTCTCAATTGGATTTAGGTCTGGACTGTGGCTGGGCCATTCTAACACATGGATATGCTTTGATGTAAACCATTCCATTGTAGCTCTGGCTGTATGTTTCGGGTCGTTGTCCTGCTGGAAGGTGAACCTCCGCCCCGGTCTCAAGTCTTTTGCAGACTCTAACAGGTTTTCTTCTAAGATTGTCCTGTATTTGGCTCCATCCATCTTCCCATCAACTCTGACCAGCTTCCCTGTCCCTGCTGAAGAAAAGCATCCCCACAACATGAAGCTGCCACCACCATGTTTCACGGTGGGGATGGTGTGTTCAGGGTGATGTGCAGTGTTCGTTTTCCACCACACATAGCGTTTTGCTATGACAAGCAAAGCACTAACGTCTCCTCTGACCAGAGCACCTTCTTCTCGACATGTTTGCTGTGTCCCTCACATGGCTTCCCACAAACTGCAAACAGGACTTCTTATGACTTTCTTTCCCAAATGTCTTTCTTGCCACTCTTCCATAAAGCGCAGATTTGTGGAGAGACGACTAATAGTTGTCCTGTGGACAGATTCACCCCCCTGAGCTGTGGATCTCTGCAGCTCCTCCAGAGTTACCATGGACCTCTTGGCTGCTTCTCTGATGAATGTTCTCCTTGCCCGGCTGGTCAGTTTAGGTGGACGGCCATGTCTTGGTAGTTTTTTTTCCAAAATGAAAAGAGGCTCTTTCCATTTTCAGATGATGAATTGAGGTCCACGAGATGTTCAAAGCTTGGGATAGTTTTTATAACCTAACCCTGCTTTATACTTCTCCACAACTTTATCCCTGACCTGTTTGGTGTGTTCCTTGGCCTTCATGATGCTGTTTGTTCACTAAGGTTCTCTAACAAACCTCTCAGGGCTTCACAGAACAGCTGTATTTATACTGAGATTTAATTACACACAGGTGGACTCTATTTAATAGTTAAGTGACTTCTGAAGGCAATTGGTTCCACTAGATTTTAGTTAGGAGTATCAGAGTAAAGGGGGCTGAATACAAATGCCCCTCCCACACTTTTCAGATATTTATATATAAAAAAATGTGAAAACCATTTATCATTTTCCTTCCACTTCACAAATATGTGCCAATTTGTGTTGGTCTATCATAAGAAAAATGTGGAGAATTTCAAGGGGTATGAATACTTTTTTTCAAATATAAACACACCCATCGGAGGCGCCTACACATGAAAACCTTGTTTGCGTTATCCATGTTACATATAGCCACTAGACATGTGCATTCGTTTTCGTCCGAATGCATTTTCGTCCGAATTTCAGGTATTTTCATTTTCGTTTTGACAAACGATAACGAAAGCACAGAATCCGAAAAACGAAAGATCCGACATAAATAAATGCTTTATTTTCGTTTTCGTTGTTACAACAGTTCGATATAGAATAGGAGATTCGACGTGACTCTGACAATAACAATCTGTCTATAGAACCTGTGGTCGAATGTGCCTAACCTTACCTCTATTAGTCCAAGATTATATCTGAGAAAATATTCGACAGAGAGAAAAGATTCTGCAAGTTACTGTCCTAAAAAGTGTTTGGGGACCCGGGTCCTGCCCCAGGGGACATGTATCAATGCAAAAAAAAGTTTTAAAAATGGCCGTTTTTTCAGGAGCACTGATTTTAATAATGATTAAAGTGAAACAATAAAAGTGTAATATTCCTTTAAATGTGGTACCTGGGGGGTGTGTATAGTATGCCTGTGAAGGGGCGCATGTTTCTCGTGCTTAGAACTGTCCCTGCACAAAGTGTCATTTATGCAGGAAAAAAAGTCCTTTAAAATCACTTACAGCTATTATGAATTGTCGGCTCCCGTAATACAGAGAACACTCATTGAAAGTCATTGATAAAAAATAAAAATAAATAAATTTAAAAAAAAAGCATGGGGGTCCCCCAAATTCAATTACCAGGCCCTACAGGTCTGGTATGGATATTAAGGGGAACCCCGCGTCAAATTTAAAAAAAAAAATTGACGTGGGGGTCCCCCTAAAAATCCATACCAGACCCTTTATCCGAGCACGCAACCTGGCAGGCCGCAGGAAAAGAGGGGGGGACGAGAGAGCGGCCCCCCCTCCCTCCTGAACCATACCAGGCCACATGCCCTCAACATTGGGAGGATGCTTTGGGGGTCTGTGGCCCCTCAAAGCACCATGTCCCCATGTTGATGTGGAGAAGGACCTCATCCCAACAACCCTGGCCGGTGGTTGTGAGGGTCTGCGGGCGGGGGGCTTATCAGAATCTGGAAGCCCCCTTTAACAAGGGGACCCCCAGATCCCGGCCCCCCCTGTTTGAAATAGAAAGGGGGTACAAAAGTACCCCTACCATTTCACAAAGAAAGTGTAAAAAATAGTTCAATAAGACAAACACACTTGAAAAATTCCTTTATTAAAAATAAAAAATAAATAAAAAAAAGATTCCAGCGGTGGTAATCCACTCTTGCTATCCAGCGACGGACGATCATCTCTCCGGGGTCCAGCGATGGCTGATCTGAATCGGCGCAGCGAATCCATCCACCTTCTGTCTCCACGGAGGAGACACTGCGGGGATTCCGGCGGCCTGACGTTTGTTATATGCGGAGGGCGGGGCCACCCGTAACCAGACCCCGCCCCCTCTGACGCAAGGGGAAACTCGGGCTTCCCCGTGACGTATGGGTGACCCCGCACCCCTCTGATGTAACACAGGCAGGTAGGGGGGCCAAGGTTCACCATCACTGCTCTAGGGTGTTAGAAAATAAAATGTATAATGTTTGAGGGTTCTAAGTAATTTTCTAGCAAAAAAAAAACTGATTTTAACTTGTAAACAACTAATCTCAGAAAGAGGCTCGGTCCTTATGTGGTTAAAAATACCGTGTCCTGGTGGCCGGTAGATTCAATATTCCATTGACTTGTGGTCAGTGAGATTATGGTATATAATGTATTCTCTTCCATGTATGTCAATTTTACATGCTGGACACACACTATGAACAGGCTCATCATTGTCCTACATCTAGTACAGCCAGAGCAGCAGACATGTCATGATCTCCAAGGGTCAATTATGACGTGAAGCTGGCCAGCGTACATTGACCGCTGCTAATTTCCTGTCCTGTCTTTGCAGGTCCATGTGTTTGATCTGTCCATCAATAAGTATGAAGCCATCTGTCAGCAGGCTATTGTGGCCAAGAAGAAGACCAAACTGACTCACATTGAGTTCAACCCCATCTATCCGGTAATTATTGTCGGAGATGACCGCGGACATGTCAGTTGTCTGAAGCTGTCACCAAACCTGCGCAAACTGCCAAAGGTAAGACGTCCTCATTATTATTTTTAATAAACGTTCTAAGGATCTGGTCCTTTGACCTTTCCTATGGTTTTGTTCCTGGAAAGGCTGTAAGTGCAAAAAGTGAAAGTGAAAAAGGACGAGGCCTCTCACTATTTAGGGACAGAATTAGGCTAGTTAGTTGTCTGCAGGCAGAAGCAGAACAAACCTCATTAACCGGCTTACCCATGTGAGCCAATAGTTGGTGACTGTTGGCCAAGAGAGCAAAACCTTTGCATTGTTTTGAATGTGGCAGGAGAAATGTCCTTGAGCCGCACCTCATGAAATAGACCCGTGTCAATCCAATGAATGGTAGCCTGCTTCAGCCTGGGCCCTGCCCAGGCCACGCCTCTAGTTTCAGAGCTTAATCATGGGGGTGAGCGAAACGCATTGGATATATATGCCTTGGTCGGAGAATAGGCTAAAACTGCCTTTCATCTTTTCACACGCGTCTGTTTCATGAGGTGCTGCTCACAGACATACCTCCTGACACATTGAAACTTGGAGCCGGAATGAGCTCCGCTCCTGGACAGTGCTCATGGCGGTTGGCTATTAGACATGTGCACTGACAAAAAAATTTGTTCATTTCGTTTCATTCGTTTTTTTGCTTAATTTAGAAAACCGAAATTCCCGAACTTTCAAATTTCCGAAATTTTGAATTTCCGAATTTCACATTTTTGGATTTGGAAATTCGGAAATTCAAAAGCTTGAAAATCTGAAAAAAAGAAAGAAAATCAGTAAAATTCCAAATAATAACTAACTATTAAATTATAGGTATAGGAATTTCCTTTCAAATTTGGCTGTTTGTGAATCTAACGAATACAAATTTATCTGAAGTTTCAAACTATCCGAAATAACGAATTCCTCATCTAAACAAATGGAATGGAACAAATTAATAATAAATAATAATAATAAAAAGGTTTTATTATTATTATTATTATTATTGTTATAATTACTATTATTATTAGATTGTTACGTTCCATTCATTTAGATATGGCATTCGTTATTCCAGATAATTCGTAACTCCGTATAATTTCGTTATGTTCACTATCAGCCAAATTTGAAAGGCAATTCCAATACCTATAATTTAATATTTATTATTAGTTATTCTTTCAGATTTTTGGGGTTTTTGAATTTTCAGATTTTCATTCTTATTCTTAGATTTTCAAATTTCCAAATTTTTTAATTTTTTAATTTATGAAATTTTGAATTTTACATTTCTGAACTTCTGAATTTCCGAATTCGAATTTTTTAATTTATGAAATTTCGAATTTCCCAAAATTCGAAAATTGAAAAATTTGGAAATTTCAGAATTAACAAATTTGTCAATTAAAAAACGAATTCGGAACTAAATGAATGTCTGTTCACTATAATTCTAACCTGAGTGGCACTCACATTTTTACTTTTGTATTTTTTTTTTTTTGCCATATCCCTGTGATGAAAGAATTTCATGTTAAACTTTTATTGCTGAAGTGGATAGAACCCTTAAACCAGCTTTTTTTCAACGAGGGTTGTGTTCTGGGTCCTTCAAGGGTGCCTTGGCAAAATGTCTAAAAATTGCCCCAAATGGTCCTCAAAGTTGACAACAACAGTGTAAATTTTGGCAGCAAATTTCGATTTAGTTTTAGTGTTAGGACTACAATGGCATTTTAGTTTTAGTCCCATTTTAGTCTTCTGCAGTTGTTTTAGTCGTATTTAGTCGACTAAATCTCCAGTATATTTATATTTTAAAACTAATTTTAGTCGTCTAACATCTAATTGGTATAATTCAATTGTAATGCATTAGTTAACAATTCTTTACAATTTGCAAACTCATTATATACTGCTGGAGTGAAAAATCGAATATGTATGGTTTATTATTACATTGAGGTATGAACGTGCACTACAGACCAGTGTTCATTTTGAAGTCAAATTTCAATTTAGTTTTAGTCTTAGTCTTTTGACATATTTTAGTCATTTCAGTTGTTTTAGTTTTGGTCGTATTTTAGTCGACTAAAATAATATTCATTTAGTCGACTAAAATGTTTTGGTCGACAAAATTAACACTGGTCAACAAGCCAGCCAGTGGATCAACCTGCCTGTTACACAAAGTCACAGGTTTTCATTGTGTAGTAATATAACCTAGGGCAGTGACGGTGAAGCTTGGCACCCCAGATGTTTTGGAACTACATTTCCCATGATGCTCGTGCACTCTGTAGTGTAGTCGAGCATCATGGGAAGAAATATAGTTCATAAACATCTGGGGTGCCAAGGTTCGCCATCACTGACCTAGGGTATCATGTGGGTCAGCTGCTTGCATCACTGGTTGATAAGGTGCCTGCACAGCATCTTTGTTTGCCCTTCTCTGTTAGCACTGGAACATGGTAGCATAGTGAGGGAGTATAGAAACTCTGGAATACTAGTCAGTATTATGTTACTATATTACCAAAAGTATTGTGACGCCTGCCTTTACACACACACACACACACACACACACACACACGAACTTTAATGGCATCCCAGTCTTAGTCCGTAGGGTTCAATATTGAGTTGGCCCGCCCTTTGCAGCTATAACAGCTTCAACTCTTCTTTGAAGGCCGCCCACAAGGTTTAGGAGATGTGTCTATGGGAATGTTTGACCTATTCTTCCAGAAGTGTATTTGTGAGGGATGAGAATGCCTGGCTCGCAGTCTCCACTCTAATTCTTCCCAAAGGTGTTCTTTGTTATTGAGGTCAGGAGTCTTAGTATGTTGACGCCTTAAATTGTTCTGTTCGGTTGAGGTCAGGACTTTGCACAGGCCAGTCAAGTTCCTCCACCCCAATCTTGCTCATCCATGTCTTTATGGACCTTGCTTTGTGCATCCCCAAACTGTTCTACAAAGTTGGGAGGATGAAATTGTCCAAAATGTCTTGGTGTGCTGACGCCTTAAGAGTTCCCTTCACTGGATCTAAGGGGCCAAACCCAACCCCTGAAAAACAATCCACCATAATCCCCCCTCCACCAAATGATTTGGACCAGTGCACAAAGCAAGGTCCATAAAGACATGGATGAGCGAGTTTGGGGTGGAGGAACTTGACTGGCCGGTGCAGAGTCCTGACCTCAACCCGATAGAACACCTTAAGGCATCATCATACCAAGACATTCTGGACAATTTCATCCTCCCAACTTTGTGAGTTGAGGATGGCCTCTTCCTGTTCCAACATGACTGCCCACCAGTGCACAAAGCAAGGTCCATAAAGACATGGATGAGCGAGTTTGGGGTGGAGGAATTTGACTGGCCTGCACAGAGTCCTGACCTCAACCCAATAGAACACCTTTGGGATAGATTAGAGAGGAGACTGTGAGCCAGGCCTTCTCGTCCAACATCAGTGCTTGACCTCACAAATGCACTTCTGGAAGAATGGTCAAACGTTCCCATAGACACACTCCTAAACCTTGTGGACGGCCTTCCCAGAAGAGTTGAAGCTGTTATATCTGCAAAGGGTGGGGCCAACTCAATATTGAACCCCATGTATTAAGACTGGGATGCCATTAAAGTTCATGTGTGTGTAAGGGCAGGTGTCCCAATACTTTTGGTAATATAGTTTATACACACACGGTTTCCTTTAATTCTTATCTTCCTTTCCAGTAAATGTTCCTCTTCATTCATCATTTCTGGCACAGACACTCTCAGCCGCTTGGCGTCCTTTAATCATTTATTGGTTCTGCTGGTATTTCGTTGTCTTTTATTGTGTCGATGTGAGGTCAGCCTGGTGGTAAATAATGACAGGTTAGTGGAGGTCTGACACAGAACATTCATCATGGCTACGTGATAATTTGGGGAAATGGTTTATACGATCACCTGGAGACATCTTAGTCTGAACTGTTCACTCACATTCATCAGAGTGGCAGACCTGTCGGGTTTGATGCCCAGAGATCCGGGGTGACTTTCATCCCAAGGTGGCATTGACTCGCTTCCCAGCCTGACCGTAACACACATTTTATTCCGGCATATTAATGGTCTGTCCTGGTCCCGCTGCGTATGATGATCACGGGACGCCCAGTGGTAATTAAAGTGAACCTGTCATTAGAACACCTCTAGAATTACAGTATAAGATAATGGTAGGCACCTGAGGGTGTCTGTACATACCATCGCCTTGTCAGTTGTCCTGTAGTTCACCAGAACCAGAGACGTTTCCTAGGCCAGAGAACAAGTACTGTTATATTAAAGTGTGTGGATTGTTTGAGGTTAGGAACTAGGGTTAAGATCATGAATTAGAGGATAACGTCAGGAGTTAGGTTAGGGTTACAATTAGGTTTGAAATTATAAACTACAGGTAGATTGATTACAATCAGCCTTAGGATTAGTGGTTTGGATGAGATTTAGGGTTAGTGGTTGTGGGACAGGATAAGGTTTATGCCGCATACACACGACCGGACTTTTTGAGGGACTAGGTCCGACGGTCTTTCAGACGGAGTTTCGGCGGAGTTCCGACTGACTTTCCGAATGAACGGACTTGGCCACACACAATCACACCAAAGTCTGATGGATTTGAACGTGATGACGTACGACCGGACTAGAATAAGGAAGTTCATAGCCAGTAGCCAATAGCTGCCCTAGCGTCAGTTTTTGTCCGTCGAACAAGCATACACACGAACGGATTTCTCGGTCCAGTGGAGTTCCGGTGGAAACATTTAAAACATGTTCCATTTCTAAAGTCCGCCGGATTTTTGGCAAGCAAAGGTCCGATGGAGCCCACACAAGATCGAATTGTCCGACGGACTCGTTCCGTCGGACCTTTGCTGTCAAAAAGTCCGGTCGTGTGTACGCGGCATTAGAGTTAGTTGTTATGGTCAGAACGAGAGTTTTGGGGTTAGTGTTTGGGGGTCAAGGCGAGTTTTAGGGTTAGTGGTTACAGGTCATGATGAGTTTTAGGGTTAGTGGCAAGTGATCAGGATGAGTTTTAGGGTTAGTGGTTGGGAACAGGATGAGTTTTAGGGTTAGTGGTTGGGAACAGAATGAGTTTTAGGATTAGTGGTTGGGGGTCAGGATCAGTTTTAAGGTTAGTGGTTACAGGTCATGATGAGTTTTAGGGTTAGTGGTTGGGAACAGAATGAGTTTTAGGGTTAGTGGTTACGGGCCATGATGAGTTTTAGGGTTAGTGGTTGGTATCAGGATGAGTTTTAGGGTTAGTGGCAAGTGATCAGGATGAGTTTTAGGCTTAGTGGTTGGGGTCAGGATGAGTTTTAGGGTTAGTGGTTGGTATCAGGATGAGTTTTAGGGTTAGTGGCAAGTGATCAGGATGAGTTTTAGGGTTAGTGGTTGGGGTCAGGATGAGTTTTAGGGTTAGTGGTTGGTATCAGGATGAGTTTTAGGGTTAGTGGCAAGTGATCAGGATGAGTTTTAGGGTTAGTGTTTGGGGTCAGGATGAGTTTTAGGGTTAGTGGCAAGTGATCAGGATGAGTTTTAGGGTTAGTGGTTGGGGTCAGGATGAGTTTTAGGGTTAGTGGTTGGTATCAGGATGAGTTTTAGGGTTAGTGGCAAGTGATCAGGATGAGTTTTAGGGTTAGTGGTTGGGAACAGAATGAGTTTTAGGGTTAGTGGTTACGGGCCATGATGAGTTTTAGGGTTAGTGGTTGGGGTCAGGATGAGTTTTAGGGTTAGTGGTTGGTATCAGGATGAGTTTTAGGGTTAGTGGCAAGTGATCAGGATGAGTTTTAGGGTTAGTGGTTGGGGTCAGGATGAGTTTTAGGGTTAGTGGTTGGGGTCAGGATGAGTTTTAGGGTTAGTGGTTAGGGGTCAGGATGAATTTTAGGGTTAGTAGTTTGGGTCAGGATGAGTTTCAAGGTTAGTGGTTGGGGGTCAGCATGAGTTTTAGGGTTAGTGGTTGGGGTCAGGATGAGTTTTGGGGTAAGAGGTTGAGTTAAAGTTTGCGGGACAGGATAAAGTTTAGGTTTAGTGGTCGGGTTGAGGGTTGCGGGACAGGGTAAGGTTTAGGGTTAGTGGTTGGCCTGAGGATCAAGTTGAAGGTTGCAGAACAGGGTAAGGTGCAAGGTTAGAGGTTAGGTTGAGGGTTGTGAAACAGGATAAGGTTTAGAGTTAGTTGTTATAGTCGGGACGAGTTTTAGGGTTAGTGGTTAAAGGTCAGGATCAGTTTTAAGGTTAGTGGTGGGGGGGGTCAGAATGAATTTTATGGTGCGTACAGGTGACCGGACTTTGGGGCACACTAGGTCTGACGGAATCAGTCCATCTGACAATCCGATCATGTGTGGGCTAATCCAATCGTCTTTCATTTTAAAAATCCGACGGACCTAGAAACAGAAAGAACATGTTTCAAATCTGTCCGACGGACTTAATTCCTATCGGGGAAAACCGTCCGTCTGTTTGCTGGTCCAACGGACCAAATACGACGCAAGGGAAGCTATTGGCTACTGGCTATTGAACTTGCTTTGTTAGTCCCGTCTTACGTCATCGTGTTCAAAACAAACCGAATTTCGAACGGACTTAGTCAGTTTACGGGTGGCCAAGTCCATTCGTTTGGAAGTCCGTTGGAACTCCGCTGAAAAGTCAGTCGGGAAGACCGTCGGACCTTGTCTGACGGAAAGTCCGGTCATGTGTACACGGCATTAGGGTTAGTGGTTGGGGTCAGGATGAATTTTAGGGTTAGTGGATGGGGTCAGGGTGAGTTTTAGGGTTAGTGGATGGGGTCAGGGTGAGTTTTAGGGTTAGTGGATGGGGGCAGGGTGAGTTTTATTGTTAGTGGTTGGGGTAAGGATGAGTTTTAGGGTTAGTGGGTGGGTCATAATGAGTTTGAGGGTTAGTGGTTTGGGTGAGTTTTAGGGTTAGTGGTTGAGTTCAGGATGAGTTTTATTGTTAGTGGTTGGGGTAAGGATGAGTTTTAGGGTGAGTGGTTGCGGGTTAGGGTGAGTTTTAGAGTTAGTGGTTGGAGTCAGGATGCGTTTTATGGTTGGTGGCTGGGATCGGGATGAGTTTTAGGGTTAGTGGCAAGTGATCAGGATGAGTTTTAGGGTTAGTGGTTGGGGTCAGGATGAGTTTTGGGGTTAGTGGTTGGGGTCAGGGTGAGTTTTAGGGTTAGTGGTTGAGGTCAGGATGAGTTTTAGGGTTAGTGGCTGGGATCAGGATGAATTTTAGGGTTAGTGGATGGGGGTCAGGATGAGTTTTGGGGTTAGTGGTTGGGATCAGGATGAGTTTTAGGGTTAGTGGTTGGGGTCAGGGTGAGTTTTATTGTTAGTGGTTGGGTTAAGGATGAGTTTTAGGGTTAGTGGTTTGGGTCAGAATGAGTTTTAGGGTTAGTGGTTTGGGT
This sequence comes from Lithobates pipiens, assembly GCF_037356315.1. NCBI lineage: Eukaryota > Metazoa > Chordata > Amphibia > Anura > Ranidae > Lithobates > Lithobates pipiens. Next base: position 23,218,206 of record NW_027507764.1, on the reverse strand, counting down.
GAGTTTTAGGGTTAGTGGTTAGGGTAAGGATGAGTTTTAGGGTGAGTGGTTGCGGGTCAGGGTGAGTTTTAGAGTTAGTGGTTGGAGTCAGGATGCATTTTAGGGTTGGTGGCTGGGATCGGGATGAGTTTTAGGGTTAGTGGTTGGGGTCAGGATGAGTTTTAGGGTTAGTGGCAAGTGATCAGGATGAGTTTTAGGGTTAGTGGTTGGGGTCAGGATGAGTTTTAGGATTAGTGGATGGGGGTCAGGATGATTTTTGGGGTTAGTGGTTGGGATTAGGATGAGTTTTAGGGTTAGTAGTTGAGATCAGGATGAGTTTTATTGTTAGTGGTTGCGGGTCAGGGTGAGTTTTAGAGTTAGTGGTGGGAGTCAGGATGAGTTTTTGGCTTGGTGGCTGGGATCGGGATGAGTTTTAGGGTGATTGATTGCAGGTCAGCATGAGTTTTAGGATTAGTGGTTGGGGTTAGGATGAGTTTTGGGGTAAGTGGTTGAGTTAAGGTTTGCGGGACAGGATAAAGTTTAGGTTTAGTGGTTGGGTTGAGGGTTGCAGGACAGGGTAAGGTTTAGGGTTAGTGGTTGGCTTGAGGATGAAGAGTTGCAGAACAGGGTAAGGTACCGGGTTAGAGGTTGGGTTGAGGTTCAGGGGGTCAGATAAGGGTTGGGGGTCAGGTTGTAGTTTAGTTTTTAGGATACGTTCATTATTTAGGTTTTCTTTTATGTTTATGGCTGTGCAGTAGCATGGTATGAGCAGTATGTGTTTAAGTTTTGAATAATAAAATCTGCTCACGCAGTGTAATTGGTGCCAAAACATCATGTGTTGAAAACTTTTGTGCCAACACTCAGCGTTGGCAATAAAGCTACAGAGATGCGAGTCCGCATGCCATGCTGTCTCTCCAGCTCTCCTCGGCTGGTCTCTGGAGAGTTAATCCTCTTTAATTACGGATGGTTTGCCAGGAATCGCATTAGCAGCCAGAGCCGTACTAATTCTGTTTTATACAGTTTCCTGATGTCACATCTGTTTTATATTCGCCTCTCATAATATGACATCATCACACCCCCTTCATATCCCCCTTGTCTGGCTGCTTGCTATTCTAGCCGGGTGTGATGACGTCACAACGTATGAGGTGACACGCGGGTCATTAGTGATGGGACAGAGGAGAGATGTAGCGTGTCGTGTTTGATCACACATGGGTAATTGTCTGTGTTAAGCTCATTAATGCGGAGGATTGGAAGCTGATGTTCCAGCAGGTAGTGGCAGATTCATTTCATGCCACTTGTCACTCTCAATTCATTCCATATTCCGCATACGCATTGTACTGTTCAATACTCATTAAAGAACCACTCCGGGCACAGACGTAAATCTGAACCCCGGCCTTCTCTGCGATCTTTATACAGTTATACCGGCTCCTCTCCTGGACTGAAATGGCTTCCTATGATTTTACTGCACACTGTGAGCTTCTCACAATGTGCGATTAGAAGCTTCTGTTTATTTCTTATGGATTAAAGCTGAGCACCAAGCAAACCGCTAAATACACAGAGGAAGTACATAACCCTGTATGTGAGCTGATTTACCTGCTGAAGGACTTTCTGTCCATTCAATTCTGACATTTACACAGCTCTGCCACACAGTGCAGCGTTGTCTGGCTGGGCAGGATACCAGATTATTTTTTTCTTCTGCAATTCAGTAACACTTACAAGTAGGGTTGCTACCTGTCCGTACAATACGGGATCGTCTTGTGCACTACCCGCTCCTGACCCCTACACTCTGTGTGTTACTTACTCCTATGCACTACCCGCTCCTGACCCCTACACTCTGTGTGTTACTTACTCCTATGCACTACCCGCTCCCGACCCCTACACTCTGTGTGTTACTTACTCCTATGCACTACCCGCTCCCGACCACTACACTCTGTGTGTTACTTACTCCTATGCACTACCCGCTCCTGACCCCTACACTCTGTGTGTTACTTACTCCTATGCACTACCCGCTCCCGACCCCTACACTCTGTGTGTTACTTACTCCTATGCACTACCCGCTCCTGACCCCTACACTCTGTGTGTTACTTACTCCTATGCACTACCCGCTCCCGACCACTACACTCTGTGTGTTACTTACTCCTATGCACTACCCGCTCCTGACCCCTACACTCTGTGTGTTACTTACTCCTATGCACTACCCGCTCCCGACCCCTACACTCTGTGTGTTACTTACTCCTATGCACTACCCGCTCCTGACCCCTACACTCTGTGTGTTACTTACTCCTGTGCACTACCCGCTCCTGACCCCTACACTCTGTGTGTTACTTACTCCTGTGCACTACCCGCTCCTGACCCCTACACTCTGTGTGTTACTTACTCCTATGCACTACCCGCTCCTGACCCCTACACTCTGTGTGTTACTTACTCCTATGCACTACCCGCTCCTGACCCCTACACTCTGTGTGTTACTTACTCCTATGCACTACCCGCTCCTGACCCCTACACTCTGTGTGTTACTTACTCCTATGCACTACCCGCTCCTGACCCCTACACTCTGTGTGTTACTTACTCCTATGCACTACCCGCTCCCGACCCCTACACTCTGTGTGTTACTTACTCCTATGCACTACCCGCTCCTGCCCCTTACACTCTGTGTGTTACTTACTCCTATGCACTACCCGCTCCTGACCACTACACTCTGTGTGTTACTTACTCCTATGCACTACCCGCTCCTGACCCCTACACTCTGTGTGTTACTTACTCCTATGCACTACCCGCTCCTGACCCCTACACTCTGTGTGTTACTTACTCCTATGCACTACCCGCTCCTGACCCCTACACTCTGTGTGTTACTTACTCCTATGCACTACCCGCTCCTGACCCCTACACTCTGTGTGTTACTTACTCCTGTGCACTACCCGCTCCTGACCCCTACACTCTGTGTGTTACTTACTCTTGTGCACTACCCGCTCCTGACCCCTACACTCTGTGTGTTACTTACTCCTATGCACTACCCGCTCCTGACCCCTACACTCTGTGTGTTACTTACTCCTGTGCACTACCCGCTCCTGACCCCTACACTCTGTGTGTTACTTACTCCTATGCACTACCCGCTCCTGACCCCTACACTCTGTGTGTTACTTACTCCTATGCACTACCCGCTCCCGACCCCTACACTCTGTGTGTTACTTACTCCTATGCACTACCCGCTCCTGACCCCTACACTCTGTGTGTTACCTACTCCTATGCACTACCCGCTCCTGACCACTACACTCTGTGTATTACTTACTCCTATGCACTACCCGCTCCTGACCCCTACACTCTGTGTGTTACTTACTCCTGTGCAGTACCTGCTCCTGACCCCTACACTCTGTGTGTTACTTACTCCTGTGCAGTACCCGCTCCTGACCCCTACACTCTGTGTGTTACTTACTCCTGTGCAGTACCTGCTCCTGACCCCTACACTCTCTATGCTATTTACTCCTGTGCACTAACTGCTCCTGGCCCCTATACTCAGTGTGTTATTTAGTCCTGACCCCTGTACTGCATTTTTTACATACTCCTTACCTCTATACTCACTGTGTTACTTAGTCCTGACCCCTGCACTGCATGTTTTACATACTCCTGACCTCTATACTCAGTGTTCTACTTAGTCCTGACCCCTGCACTGTATGTTTTACATACTCCTGACCTCTATACTCAGTGTGTTACTTAGTCCTGACCCCTGCACTGTGTGTTACATACTCCTGACCTCTATGCTCTGTTCATTACATTCTTCCGCTCCCTACACTCTGCATTATTTATACCTGATCCCTACTCTGTGTGTTACCTACTCCTGACCCCTAAATTACATATGTTATTTACTCCAGGTGCCCGCTGTACCCTGTGCATTACTTACTCCTGACCCCTGTACTCTATTCATTACTTTCTGGTGACCCCTGCCATCCACCTGTTACTTATTCCTGACCCCTGCATTCTGTGTGTTATTTAATCCAGGTGCCCTCTGTACTCCCTTGTATTACTTACTGCTGTCCCCTCTACTCTGTTCACGACTTTCTCCTAGCCCCTGCTCTCCGGGTGTTACTTACGCCTGACCTCTGTGTTATTTACTCCAGATGCCCCCTGCATTCTGAGCATTACTTTTTCCTGACCTGTGTACTCTGTTCATTACTTTCCCGTGACCCCTGCACTCTGTGTGTTACATATTCCTGACCCCTGCATTCCATTTGTGACTCCAGGTGCCCCCTGCATTGCAGGCCATGCTTTTTCAGAGCAGCCTCAAAAGCCTAGTGACAGTGGCCATATGTAAACATAGAGGATTTGGCTATTCTGACAATTTGCCTGCACGTTTTCAAATTGTGTGCCCCTGACATCTCTAATGGCTTACTTTTGACCTTGCACCCCTGACCTATGTGCTTAACTTACTCCTGACCCCTGCATTTTGTGTGTTACTTACTTCAGACTCCCCGCTTCACTCTGTGCATTACATATTCCTTAGCCTCCTTTTTGACACCTGCACTCTGTGTGTTACTTACTCCTGATCCTTGCACTCTGTGTGTTACTTAGTCCTGACCCCTGCACTCTGTGTGTTACTTACTCCTGACCCCTGAATTACATGTGTTATTTACTCCAGGTGCCCCTGCACACTGTGAATTACTTACTGCTGACCCCTGTACTCTATTTACTACTTTCTGGTGACCCCTGCCGTCTGCCTGTTACTTACTGATGGTTGTATTCTGTGTGTTACTTACTCCTGACCCCTGCATTCTGTGTGTTACTTACTCCGGACCCCTGCATTCTGTGTGTTACTTACTCCTGACCCCTGCATTATGTGTGTTACTTACTCCTGACCCCTGCATTCTGTGTTCTTTACTCCCTGTACTCCCTCATATTACTTACTTCTGACCCCTGCATTCGGTGTGTTATTTACTCCCTGTACTCCCTCATACTACTTATTCCTGGTCTAATCTGTTCATTACTTTCTCCTAGCCCCTGCACTCGGGGTGTTACTTACTCCCGACCGCTGAGTTACATTTGCTATTTACTCCAGATGCCCCCTGCACTCTGTGCATTACTTATTCCTGAACCGTATACGCTATTTATTTATTACTCTCTCCTGACTTGTGCATTCCATATGTTCCTTACTCCAGGCGCCCCCTGCACTCCTTGCATTACTTACTCCTGACCCTGGCCATCTGTGTATTATGTCCTCCTGACCTCTGCACTCTGCATTAATTACTCCTGACCATCACCTGGAGTCACACATGGAATGCAGGGGTCAGGAGTATGTTACACACTCTATTCATTACTAATTCCCCGTACACACAAGCGGATTTCCGTCGGAAAAAAACTTGGATGGTTTCTCCGGCAGAATTCCGCTCAGGCTTGGCTTGTATACACACGGGTCACACAAAAGTTCTTCCGAACTTTCGACCGTCAATAAAGTTGTGACGTAAAACACTACCAGGAGCCGAGAAAACGAAGTTCAATGCTTCCGAGCATGCGTCGAATTGTTTCCGAGCATGCGTAGGAATTTTGCGCGGCGGAATTGCTACAGACGATCGGAATTTCCGATCGGAACTTTTTCCGACCGAAAAATTGAGAACCTGCTCTCAATCTTTTGCTGATGGGAATTTGGCCAGCAAAAGTCAGATTGAGCGTACACACGGTCGGAATTTCCAACCAAAAGCTCACATTGGACTTTTGCTGGTGGGATTTCTGATCGTGTGTACGGGGGCATTACTCCTGACCCCGGCACTCTGGGTATTGTGTTTTCCTGACCTCTGCAAAGTGGGCTAGGTTTTATGAAACCATACCCCTTTAATCCCCTCCCAATATGCACTTTGCCCACAAGCACCATTATGGAAAAGAAGAAAGGTAACAGCGCTCTCTGCAGGGACAACTCAATCCATACACCAGGTCCACTCACAGGTGCCAAGGCTCAATGTGTCCTAACATACTCCAATGCAATAGTAGTAAGAAGATCCGGCAACACTGTAATCCTTGAAGTGTCGTTTATTGGTACATCAGAGTGACAGTAAAACAATAAAGCCGACGCGTTTCGGCAAAAGCCTTAGTCGCAGCTACGACTAAGGCTTTTGCCAAAACGCGTCAGCTTTATTGTTTTACTGTCACTCTGATGTACTAATAAACAACACTTCAAGGATTACAGTGTTGCCGGCTCTTCTTACTACCGTCACAAGCACCACTGGCGGTGGTACACAACGTGCGCTGCCACCCACGCCTTCCAGGAGCATCAAAGCAGACCTTGCATTGGCGGCGGAGGTCTGCTGTAACAAATACGGAGCTGCAGTCATTTGCGCCTTTAAAATCTGCCCGGAGTTCAGCTTTAACAAGCAGTTCTGTCTCTCCTCTGGGTCGCCGTTTTCTCACTTGTAGCATTTAAACTGTAAGCGTCAGTAAAGGATAAACCTAATAAGCGTCACACTGCAGGGCGCCGCTGCCTCCAGGGAAAGGCCGTCATATAAACTTCTTAGAGGGAAGACAAGTGTTTATTATTGATTATGTGCGGAGAGGAACCAGCTGTATTGTAGAGTCTCTACTCTCGTTTCTTTCTACCCAACAATGATCTCTATGAATCAGCCCAGTTGGGGTGAGAAGGAGCGGGGGACGGGGGTCTTCATATCCTGAACTTATTGATGTTACAATAAAGCTATTTGAAGGAAAGGAAAGTCATGGCAGATGTTCGGCTTTCTAATCACATTCGAGGGAATTTTAATTTTCGCCGGCCTGCGCATTTCTCTAGCAAATTGCACAGGAGTAATAAAAACCACAGGACAATTACAGAATCCCTCGTAAGTGTTATACTGCACAAACGTTCCACGCATTGCGACAATACATGGGCATGGTGTTCACTCTGCGCGGCTGGAAGCATCTCCACGTGACCCGCACATCTCTGCTGACACTACGGTGTTTGCAGGTTATGGTTGTATTTAGATCTGCAACTAACGATTAATTTGTCTGTCGACTAATCTATCAATTATTTTTTCGATTAGTCAACGACTGTCCGATTATTTTTTTTTTTTTATGAATCTAGTGTTTTTTTTTTTGATTAGCTAATTAATCCTTTGGATAACCTTGAGAGTATTGTATTGCAGAGTATTGTATTGGCTGGCAGAGTATTGGGCTGACAGAGTATTGGGCTGACAGAGTATTGGGCTGACAGAGTATTGGGCTGACAGAGTATTGGGCTGGCAGGGTATTGGGCTGGCAGGGTATTGGCTGGCAGAGTATTGGGCTGACAGAGTATTGGGCTGACAGAGTATTGGGCTGACAGAGTATTGGGCTGGCAGGGTATTGGGCTGGCAGGGTATTGGGCTGGCAGGGTATTGGCTGGCAGAGTATTGAGCTGGCAGAGTACTGGCAGAGTATTGAGCTGGCAGAGTATTGAGCTGGCAGAGTATTGAGCTGGCAGAGTATTGGGCTGGCAGAGCATTGGGCTGGCAGAGTATTGGCTGGCAGAGTATTGAGCTGGCAGAGTATTGAGCTGGCAGAGTATTGGGCTGGCAGAGTATTGGGCTGGCAGAGTATTGGGCTGACAGAGTATTGGGCTGACAGAGTATTGGGCTGACAGAGTATTGGGCTGACAGAGTATTGGGCTGACAGAGTATTGGGCTGGCAGAGTATTGGCTGGCAGAGTATTGAGCTGGCAGAGTATTGAGCTGGCAGAGTATTGAGCTGGCAGAGTATTGAGCTGGCAGAGTATTGAGCTGGCAGAGTATTGGGCTGGCAGAGTATTGGGCTGGCAGAGTATTGAGCTGGCAGAGTATTGGGCTGGCAGAGCATTGGGCTGGCAGAGTATTGGCTGGCAGAGTATTGAGCTGGCAGAGTATTGGGCTGGCAGAGTATTGGGCTGGCAGAGTATTGGGCTGGCAGAGTATTGGGCTGACAGAGTATTGGGCTGACAGAGTATTGGGCTGACAGAGTATTGGGCTGACAGAGTATTGGGCTGACAGAGTATTGGGCTGGCAGAGTATTGGGCTGGCAGAGTATTGAGCTGGCAGAGTATTGAGCTGGCAGAGTATTGAGCTGGCAGAGTATTGGGCTGGCAGAGTATTGGGCTGGCAGAGTATTGAGCTGGCAGAGTATTGGGCTGGCAGAGTATTGAGCTGGCAGAGTATTGAGCTGGCAGAGTATTGGGCTGGCAGAGTATTGGGCTGGCAGAGTATTGGGCTGGCAGAGTATTGGGCTGGCAGAGTATTGAGCTGGCAGAGTATTGAGCTGGCAGAGTATTGAGCTGGCAGAGTATTGAGCTGGCAGAGTATTGGGCTGGCAGAGTATTGGGCTGGCAGAGTATTGGGCTGGCAGAGTATTGTATTGCAGAGTATTGGGCTGGCAGAGTATTGGATTGCAGAGTATTGGGCTGGCAGAGTATTGGGCTGGCAGAGTATTGGGCTGGCAGAGTATTGGGCTGGCAGAGTATTGGGCTGGCAGAGTATTGGGCTGGCAGAGTATTGGCTGGGTATGGAGGGATGGCTGCTTCCATCTGACCTCTCCCCTCCACTGCACAGATCAGTACAGAGAGGGGAGAGAGAAACCGGCGTCATATCATGACGCCAGTTTGTTTACAAGTGATCGCTCCGAGCGATCACATTGTAAACGCCTGGGTATAGAAAGATGGCTGCCGCTTCGGAGCTAGGCTAAAGCCGCAGCCTCTCCTAAGGCCGAGATCGCGGATTGCTCCGCGGATCGTGGCATGTGCCGTTCCGAGCGGGGTGACCCGTTCGAATCACGGATGGGTGACGATCTGTTGCACCCCTAGGGACGGCGGCACGGAGGGGGGGGAGAGAGGGGGACGGCGGCACGGAGGGGGAGAAGAGAGGGGGACGGTGGCACGGAGGGGGAGAAGAGAGGGGGACGGTGGCACGGAGGGGGAGAAGAGAGGGGGACGGCAGCATGAAGGGGGAGAAGAGAGGGGGACGGCGGCACGGAGGGGGAGAAGAGAGGGGGACGGCGGCACGGAGGGGGAGAAGAGAGGGGGACGGCGGCACGGAGGGGGAGAAGAGAGGGGGGCGGCGGCACGGAGGGGGAGAAGAGAGGAGGACGGCAGCACGGAGGACAGCGGTAGATAACTAAGCACCGTGACGCATCGACGCCCTGCACGCACGTTGACGTATTTTTGTAGTCGACGTAATCGATTATGTCGACTCGTCGTGGCAGCTCTAGTTGTATTGTATGATGTAGCTATACCAGGTTCCTTATACGTGGGCCTGAAGCTCTGATAGCTTTTCAAGCCAAAGTCAGCATTGCGGGCTAACGGGTGAACTTACAGCACCAAGGTCATGACGTACCCCATCTAATGACTTTGAGTGCCGCTCCGAGTGCCAAACAATCCTCTCTGGTAATCCACTATGTAGCGCAGGGGTGCTCAACCTTTTGCAGAGAGAGGGCCAATAACGCGATTTGGTAACCGCTCGTGGGCCACACTGAAATGAAATGGTTCAGAATTTAGAATTTTTTTATTTTGAAAAACATAATGAACACTTTTCTCCTGCAGGTATTTGGGAGAGGAGGGAAAGCTGGCTTTCAGCGGTTGCAGGAGGAAAATGGAGAGGACTGGTTCCCAAGGGCAGCACAGTGGTGTAGTGATTAGCACTTTCACCTAGCAGCAATAGGGTCGCTGGTTCAAATCCTGAAACTTGGTTTGGTTCAACTCCAAAGACATGCTGGTAGGTTAATTAGACCCTGTCTAAAAATTGGCCTTAATATGTGTATGTCAATGTTGTATGTGTTTGTAAGCGTGTCAGGACCTCATGGGGTAAAAAGGACCACGCAAAGCCGCAGATGGACTCTGGTGGCAAGAAAGCGCCCTGAGGCGATTCAGTTCACATAGGTAGCGCTATACAAGTCACTCACTATATATGCCCACGCAGCCCATCCTGTCTAGGTGTAAAAGAGCTTGTGACGGGGAGGCCACATAGGCCCCCTGGAACATGTAGTAGGGTCACCATTGCAAGACCTCACACTACACCAGTGGTTGGGAGGGTGTGGTAAAAACATGGCTCAACAATGTGGTTTTATCTCCCCCCCCCCCCCGATCCAAGAGTGTAAACGAGCCCTTATGCCGCGTACACACGACCGTTTTTTCCATCTGAATAAATGAATTCCGCTGAAACGGTCTTGCCTACACACGATCACACCAAAGTCCGACTGTCTAGAATGCAGTGACGTATGACGGGACTAGAAAAAGGAAGTTCAATGCCCAGTAGCCAATAGCTGCCGTCTCGTACTTCAGAGCATGCGTTGTTTTTGGTCCGTCGGAACAGCATACGGACGCGCGGTGGGAATTGGTTCCGTCTGAAAGATTTAAAACATGTTCTCTTTCTAGGTCCGTCAGAATTTTCGAAAAAAAAAAAAAAAGTCAGATGAGGCCCCACACACAATCGGAATATCCGATGAAAAGATTTCCACCTGACTTTTTCTGCCAGAAAGTCCAACCGTGTGTACGCAGCATTACTGTCCTGAGCCCCTTATAAGGCTGCTCTCACACTGAGGTGTTGCGGTTTACAAATCCCGGCGAGTTGGCTGTGCTTTGCCATAGGCTCCTATTCTTAATTTTATTATTATTATTATTATATCTTCCGGGTGTGGTGCACTTTCAGAGAGCACAGCAAGCCCGCAAGATAAAATAGAAGTGCGCTTCCCTGGTTTGGGGTCGAGGGCCACATCAAAGGGCTCCAGGGGCCACATGTGGCCCTCGGGCCGCAGGTTGAGCACCCCTGATGTAGCGGGTGCAGGTGTCTGTGATGCTCATTCAAGCCTATTATGCAGTCTAAGTGACCTCTGTGACCAAACCCCATGGGCGGTGTTAAATGTGTCGGGGTATGGCCTGGGAAGAGCCTAGGCTAAGATGAATCTTCACTTAAACTTACACACAGGTTGTTAGGAGTGCAGTGTCCTTCCTTCTTAGGTCATGAGTTCAGTCCCCGCAAAGGTTATATATTGTATGACCTAAAGTCAGTGGACACTTGTCCATTACGCCTATTTGAGCTTTTTGGGCATCCCATTCCAAAACTATGGTCAATAATATGGTGTTTCCCCATACTTTGCAGATACAACCACCTCCACTAATCTGGGAAGACTTTCCAGAAGATATTGGAGTGCATCCGTGGGGGTTTGTGCCCATTTGTGAGGTTAGGTACTGATGTTGGATAAGAAGACCTGCTCATACATTGGACCCCACATTGGGTGCCAGGAAAAAACAACAAAAAAAAAAAATTGGCATTCTGATACATACTAAAGGTGTTCAGTAGAGTTAAGGTCAGGACACTCAAGTTCCTCCATATCAAACTGGTCAAACCATGTCTTTATGGAGCAAAGGTATTTAGTAGGGTTTAGGACAGGACTGTGTTCAGAACACTTGAGTTCTTCCACTCCAAGCTGGTCAGACCATGTCTTTATGGAGCAAAGGTATTTAGTAGGGTTTAAGACAGGACTGTGTTCAGAACACTTGAGTTCTTCCACTCCAAGCTGGTCAGACCATGTCTTTATGGAGCAAAGGTATTTAGTAGGGTTTAAGACAGGACTGTGTTCAGAACACTTGAGTTTTTCCACTCCAAACTGGTCAGACCATGTCTTTATGGAGCAAAGGTCTTTAGTAGGGTTTAAGACAGGACTGTGTTCAGAACACTTGAGTTCCTCCACTCCAAACTGGTCAGACCATGTCTTTATGGAGCAAAGGTCTTTAGTAGGGTTTAAGACAGGACTGTGTTCAGAACACTTGAGTTCCTCCACTCCAAACTGGTCAGACCATGTCTTTATGGATCAATGGTGTTCAGTAGGGTTGAGGTCAGGGCTCTATGTAGGCTACCTGAGATCCCCTTGACATCAAATAATGTCTTTATTGAGCAAAGGTGTTCAGTAGGGTTGAAGTTAGAGCTCTGTGCAGACCACATGAGTTCCTCCATACCAAACTGGTCAAACCATGTCTTTATTGATCAAAGGTGTTCAGTAGGCTAAAGTTGGGCTTCTGTGTAGGTCATTTGAATTCCTTCACACCAAAATGGTCCAACTATGCGTTTGTGGAGCAAAAGTGTTGAGTAGGGATCAGGATGTTGTGAAGACCACTTGAGTTCCTTCACACCAAACTGGTCAAACCATATCTTTATGGAGTTGGCTTTGCACTCAAGGGTCCCAGTCATGGCGGAACAGAAAATTGTCTTCCCCAAACTGTTACCACAACGTTGGAAGAGCACAATTGTATACAGTGTCTTTGTATGCAGGGCCGTCTTTAATATTGATTGGGCCCTGGGCAAAACATTTTTTAGGGCCCCCCTCCCCCCAGGCAATTTCGCTCTCCACCTTCTCTGAGACATACAATAAATAGCAGCTAGACTTAAAATCTGTTTACTGGATCAGATCAGGCAGCGATTGCAATTAGTTGCCAGAGGTTACAGCATATCATTACTGCTTACTGACTGGTTGCTAGAGGTTACAGCACTCCTTAAGGCTCACTGATTAGTTGCCAGAGGTTACAGCATATCATTACTGCTTGGTTGCTATAGGTTACAGCACTCCTTAAGGCTCACTGATTAGTTGCCAGAGGTTACAGCATATCATTACTGCTTGGTTGCTAGAGGTTACAGCACTCCTGAAGGCTCACTGATTAGTTGCTAGAGGTTACAGCACATGATTTTTGTTTGTTGATTGGCTGCTAGAGATTACTGTACAGTAATACTGTTCACTGGTTGCTATAGGTTACAGCACATCATCTCCTCACTGCAGAGGGGCATGATATACATATGAATACTGCTTTATTTACATACGAATGCAGTTGGCCTCAGCTAATTACATATGCATGTCACTGCTATTTACATAGAAATGCCGGTTATTTACATGTAAACACAGGGTCTGCAGGTGAGTCATCTGTACACAACAATAGGGCAGAGCTGGGCAGTAGGACACACCACAGGACTAAAACCTCAAGGGACAAGGGAATGTAAACTGGGATAGTTGGCAAGTATGAAGCAGCTGCTTTGGGCCCCACAACAATGACAGGGCCCAGGGCAGCTGCCCCTTTTGCCCTGCCTTAAAGACGGCCCTGTTTGTATGGTGTGGTGTGAACTGTGTCCTTCACTGGACACACTTAAACTCATTTAATTGGAGCATGGGTCCATCTACATCTGTCCATATAGATAGGTGGTGATGGTCGGGTGTCAACATATTTATTGTATTGATATATGTATTTTTGTGGATTTCTTGGGCGCTTTGCTTGTCCAAGAACAAAAAACAATTAGTAGGTCAACAGCTTTCTGATCAAGTTATGAAATGAAGAATATGTAGAGAACCAAGCAGGTAATTCCATGGGCCAATCAAGCACAAAAAAAAAAGAAATGTTTCTGTCATGCAAACCACCAATGCATTTTAAGGCCTCGAAAAACGCACTGAGCAAAAAAGTAATACACATTAAGTATATTTTAAGGTAAATCTATACTGTATTCGCACTATTTCATTGTATTATTAAATTTTACCTAATGATTGAAATGCATTTTATTTTATTGCATTTCATCTAGCTACTTAACTTTTTAAAACGAAAGTGAATCGAGACCTAAGAATAGAAATATAATACATTTCAGCTTGCCAGTACATACACTATATTACCAAAAGTATTGGGACACCTGCCTTTACACGCACATGAACTTTAATGGCATCCCAGTCTTATATTATATAATATTGAGTTGGCCCCGCCCTTTGCAGCTATAATAGCTTCATCTCTTCTGGGAAGGCCGTCCACAAGGTTTAGGAGTGTGTCTATGGGAAGGTTTGACCATTCTTCCAGAAGAGCATTTGTGAAGTCAGGTATTGATGTTGGACAAGGTCTGGCTCGCAGTCTCCACACTAATTCATCCCAAAGATGTTCTATTGGGTTGAGGTCAGGACTCTGCACAGGCCAGTCAAGTTCCTCCACCCCAAACTCGCTCATCCATGTTTTTACAGACCTTGCTTTGTGCACTGGTCCAAATCATTTGGTGGAGGGGGGGATTATGGTGCGGGGTTGTTTTTCAGGGGTTGGGTTTGGCCCCTTAGTTCCAGTGAAGGGAACTCTTAAGGTATCAGCATACCAAGACGTTTTGGACAATTTCATGCTCCCAACTTTCTAGAAACAGTTTGGGGATGGCCCCTTCCTATTCCAACATGGCTGCGCACCAGTGCACAAAGCAAGGTCCATAAAGACATGGATGAACGGGTTTTGGGGGGGGGGGGAGGAAGTACATGACAGGCCTCAACAGAGTCCTGACCTTAACATGATAGAACACCTTTGGAATGAATTAGAGTGGAGACTGCGAGCCAGGTCTTCTCGTCCAACATCAGCGCTCGACCTCACAAATGTGGTTCTGGAAGAATGGTCAAACATTCCCATAGACACACTCCTAAACCTTGTGGACGGCTTTCCTAGAAGAGTTAAAGCTTTTATATATGCAAAGGGTGGACCAACTTACTAAGACTGGGAGGATCTTATAGTTCATGCGTGTAAAGGTAGGCGTCCCAATAATTTTGGTAATATACTGTAGATCTGGTGGCTGCATTTGTTTTTATTTTTCCTTTTTATGCAGGAACAGACAACTGCCCATTGGGGGCCCATTTACATCACTCTGCTGCAGTAACACATGTATCTCCACAACACACAGTAACATATGTTAGGTGCACTGCTACAGTGTGGTGCCATTCAATAAAAGAGAAGCAAGACCAAGGCTTTTTTGGCCCTACATCTCTTGTGGGTCACAGGAATGGAAGACTACAAGTCCCATCTCCTAGCATGGCAGAAGAGGGCCTCCTAGATCTCAATGCCGCACAAGTGCAGTGACATCACCGCGCCAGTAGTTTTATAGATTAGATGATATCCACCAGCCCCCATAATCAAAGATCCATACTGACCGGGGGGGCTGGAGGAACAGCCTGCAGGAGTCTGAGCACCCAGAATGCACTGATGGTGGTTGCATTGCTCAAATGCAAAATAGAAAAACAAATGAATGAATGCATATTATTTAGTTTATCAATCTTGGTTGTATTCATTTATTTATTTTTTTCCAATGGTGGACTATGCCTTTAACACACGTATTACAGCGGACCCGGCGGCTATGATCCTTATCATCCTAGAAATCCAGTGTCCTTGTAACTTCCTGTGTACTGGACTGAAATCTCAATGTTATCCACCTTCCCGGTTCTCTTCTATGGACTATAGTGACTTCACAATACAAATGGACAAATCTCCATCACACAGAAATATTTGGTACTTTTTACGAACATTTTGTATCCACATATTATATAGACGGCCTTATTCAGCCTGCTTTATTATGGAGTGTGTGTGCCCTCCTGACGTCTACCCGTCTAGTACCAGTTTTGCATATAAAGCAGAGAGCGTGCCGTATCCATCCGCACCTTCTGTTTTCACCTCGCAACTTCGTTGGTGATAAATGAGGTGCAGAATTTCCAAAAGGCCAAAACAGTTCAGACAGTATAATCTATAAAAGGCTGCTGTTTAAATATACAGATAAAGAACCGTTTGTCCAACTGTCCATCCAGAGCCTCTGGTTTATAGAAGAGATACAGCCTAAATATAGAACCATTTATCCAACTGTCCGTCCAGAGCCTCTGGTTTATAGACCAGATACATCCTAAATATAGAACCATGTATCCAACTGTCCATCCAGAGCCTCTGGTTTATAGAACAGATACAGCCTAAATATAGAATCATTTATCCAACTGTCCATCCAGGGCCTCTGGTTTATAGAACAGATACAGCCTAAATATAGAATCATTTATCCAACTGTCCATCCAGGGCCTCTGGTTTATAGAACAGATACAGCCTAAATATAGAATCATTTATCCAACTGTCCATCCAGAGCCTCTGGTTTATAGAACAGATATATCCTAAATATAGAATCATTTATCCAACTGTCCATCCAGGGCCTCTGGTTTATAGAACAGATACATCCTAAATATAGAGCCGTTTATCAAACTGTCCATCCAGAGCCTCTTATTTATAGACCGGATACATCCTAAATATAGAACCATTTATCCAACTGTCCGTCCAGGGCCTCTGGTTTATAGACCGGATACATCCTAAATATAGAATCATTTATCCAACTGTCCATCCAGGGCCTCTGGTTTATAGAACAGATACATCCTAAATATAGAACCATTTATCCAACTGTCCATCCAGAGCCTCTTATTTATAGACCGGATACATCCTAAATATAGAACCATTTATCCAACTGTCCGTCCAGGGCCTCTGGTTTATAGACCGGATACATCCTAAATATAGAACCATTTATCCAACTGTCCATCCAGAGCCTCTGGTTTATAGACTGGATACATCATAAATATAGAGCCATTTATCCAACTGTCCATCCAGGGCCTCTGGTTTATAGACTAGATCAGTGATGGCGAACCTTGGCACCCCAGATGTTTTGGAACTACATTTCCCATGATGCTCCGCTATACTGCAGAGTGCATGAGCATCATGGGAAATGTAGTTCCAAAACATCTGGAGTGCCAAGGTTCGCCATCACTGGACTAGATACATCCTAAATATAGAGCCGTTTATCCAACTGTCCATCCAGAGCCTCTGGTTTATAGACTGGATAGATCCTAAATATAGAACCATTTGTCCAACTGTCCATCCAGAGCCTCTGGTTTATAGACCGGATACATCCTAAATATAGAACCGTTTATCCAACTGTCCATCCAGAGCCTCTGGTTTATAGACTAGATGCATCCTAAATATAGAACCATTTATCCAACTGTCCATCCAGGGCCTCTGGTTTATAGACTGGATAGATCCTAAATATAGAACCATTTGTCCAACTGTCCATCCAGAGCCTCTGGTTTATAGACCGGATACATCCTAAATATAGAACCATTTATCCAACTGTCCATCCAGAGCCTCTGGTTTATAGACTAGATGCATCCTAAATATAGAACCATTTATCCAACTGTCCATCCAGAGCCTCTGGTTTATAGACCGGATACATCCTAAATATAGAACCATTTATCCAACTGTCCATCCAGAGCCTCTGGTTTATAGACTAGATGCATCCTAAATATAGAACCATTTATCCAACTGTCCATCCAGAGCCTCTGGTTTATAGACTGGATAGATCCTAAATATAGAACCATTTGTCCAACTGTCCATCCAGAGCCTCTGGTTTATAGACCGGATACATCCTAAATATAGAACCATTTATCCAACTGTCCATCCAGAGCCTCTGGTTTATAGACTAGATGCATCCTAAATATAGAACCATTTATCCAACTGTCCATCCAGGGCCTCTGGTTTATAGACTAGATGCATCCTAAATATAGAACCATTTATCCAACTATCCATCCAGGGCCTCTGGTTTATAGACTAGATACATCCTAAATATAGAGCCGTTTATCAAACTGTCCATCCAGAGCCTCTGGTTTATAGACAGGATACATCCTAAATATAGAATCATTTATCCAACTGTCCATCCAGAGCCTCTGGTTTATAGACCGGATGCATCCTAAATATAGAACCATTTATCCAACTGTCCATCCAGAGCCTCTGGTTTATAGACTGGATACATCCTAAATATAGAGCCGTTTATCAAACTGTCCATCCAGAGCCTCTGGTTTATAGACCAGATACATCCTAAATATAAAGCCATTTATCCAACTGCCCATCCAGAGCCTCTGGTTTATAGACAGGATACATCCTAAATATAGAATCATTTATCCAACTGTCCATCCAGAGCCTCTGGTTTATAGACTGGATACATCCTAAATATAGAACCATTTATCCAACTGTCCATCCAGGGCCTCTGGTTTATAGACTAGATACATCCTAAATATAGAACCATTTATCCAACTGTCCATCCAGGGCCTCTGGTTTATAGACTAGATCAGTGATGGCGAACCTTGGCACCCCAGATGTTTTGGAACTACATTTACCATGATGCTCCGCTATACTGCAGAGTGCATGAGCATCATGGGAAATGTAGTTCCAAAACATCTGGAGTGCCAAGGTTCGCCATCACTGGACTAGATACATCCTAAATATAGAGCCGTTTATCCAACTGTCCATCCAGAGCCTCTGGTTTATAGACTGAATGGATCCTAAATATAGAACCATTTATCCAACTGTCCATCCAGGGCCTCTGGTTTATAGACTAGATGCATCCTAAATATAGAACCATTTATCCAACTGTCCATCCAGAGCCTCTGGTTTATAGACTGGATACATCCTAAATATAGAGCCGTTTATCCAACTGTCCATCCAGAGCCTCTGGTTTATAGACTGAATGGATCCTAAATATAGAACCATTTATCCAACTGTCCATCCAGGGCCTCTGGTTTATAGACTAGATGCATCCTAAATATAGAACCATTTATCCAACTGTCCATCCAGAGCCTCTGGTTTATAGACTAGATACATCCTAAATATAGAGCCATTTATCCAACTGTCCATCCAGAGCCTCTGGTTTATAGACCGGATACATCCTAAATATGCAGGAATTACTTCAGACTGTTTTCCCCAATGGTATATGATCAGTTTCTATAAAATATATACTGTGTATGTGTATATACAGTATCTCACAAAAGTATGTACACCCCTTTCACATTTTTGTAAATCTTTTATTATATCTTTTCATGTGACAACACTGAAGAAATGACACTTGTCTACAATGTAAAGTAGTGAGTGTACAGCTTGTATAACAGTGTCAATTTTCTGTTCCCTCAAAATAACTCAACACACAGCCATTAATGTCTAAACCGCCGGCAACAAAACTGAGTACATTTTTCCAGTGTTGTCACATGAAAAGATAGAAGAAAATATTTACAGAAATGTGAGGGGTGTACTTACTTTTGTGAGATACTGTATATGTGTATATATATATATATATATATATATATATATATATATATATATGTGTGTGTGTGTATTGTAAATGTTTAAAAAAAGTCCTGAGAAAAGTTGTCTATAAATTGTATTCTGGAGTTTTTATCTTTGAATCACCAGAGGGGGCAGGAAGAGTTTTCTAATCTGATTTCATTCAGCGGCGGAACGCTGACATTATGTTTAATAATCCGTGCCGTGTAAAAATTCAATATTAGATACAGCATGTTTCTGCGATTTGAATTTTATCATTGTAATAAATCCTCATTAATGAGCTTAGCGCCCCCCTGCCTGCTCTTTATATAGGCAAGGTTTATGTTATGGTATCAGGCAGACGCCAGACTACGGTAGAGAAATGTCTGCCTCCGTGTGCAGCATTGGAAGAGGGATTGCCAGGCGGGCAACATTAGGGGCTTGGCACCCCCCCAACCCCCAAATTACTACAGAGTGTTTAACATGAATTTGTGGCCTAGAACAGGGGTCTCGAAACCTTCTACACACAGGACCAGTAAATTCCATAAAGACTTTACTGAGTTTAAACAAACATAGAAAGGTTAGTTTACTGTCCTTCAAACTTGTAGGCAATGGGGGTAGAAAATTTCCCGGGCCTGGCATCTGTGAATGTACACAATACCGTAGTCTTGGTGGTCAGGTGTATCGCACTTGTGGTTAGAAGGAGTGAGAATGGTGCCCCATCATTGGTATCACTGAGGAGAATAGTGGCCCATCATTGGTATCACTGAGGAGAATAGTGGCCCATCATTAGTATCACTGAGGAGAATAGTGGCCCATCATTGGTATCACTGAGGGGAATAGTGGCCAATCATTGGTATCATTGAGGGGAATAGTGGCCCATCATTGGTATCACTGAGGGGAATAGTGGCCCATCATTGGTATCACTGAGGGGAATAGTGGCCAATCATTGGTATCACTGAGGGGAATAGTGGCCAATCATTGGTATCACTGAGGGGAATAGTGGCCTATCATTGGTATCACTGAGGGGAATAGTGCCCCATCATTGGTGTCACTGGGGGGAATAGTGCCCTATCATTGGTGTCACTAAGGGGAATAGTGCCCCATCATTGGTATCACTGGGGCGGAATAGTACCCTATCATTGGTGTCACTGAGGGGAATAGTACCCTATCATTGGTATCACTGAGGGGAATAGTGGCCCTTCATTGGTATCACTGGGGGGAATATTGCCCCATCACTGAGGGGAATAGTGCCCCATCATTGGTGTCACTGGGGGGGAATAGTACCCTATCATTGGTGTCACTAAGGGGAATAGTGCCCCATCATTGGTATCACTGGGGGGGGGGGGTAGTGCCCCATCATTGGTGTCAATGGGAGGAATATTGTCCCATCATTGATGTCAGTGGAAGGAATAATGTGCTATCACTGGTATTAATGGGATGAATAGTTTCCTATCATTTGTGTCAGTGGGGGTAATAGTGCCCCATCATTGGTGTCAATGGGAGGAATATTGTCCCATCATTGATGTCAGTGGGAGGAATAGGGCCCAATCGTTGGTGTCAGTTGGAGGAATAGGGCCCCATCGTTGGTGTCAGTGGGAGGAATAGGGCCCCATCATTGGTATTAATGGCAGGAAGAGTACCTGTTTGGAATTGCACTTTTTGATGTGTCTTTTTTACTCACTGAATGGTTGGGTGTGGATTTTTGTGTCCAGCCTGAAATCTAAGGGGAGGATGTGTGGCCCCTGTGTGGTTCTTTCCTCCCCTGCTTGGGGTCCCTCTTTCGGAGAGACTCTAACCTAGTACCTAATGGTCAGCCAACCATGAGGATAGCGGTCCACCGGGCGTGTTGGTTAGGTAGACCTGAGTGCCCCTCCCTCAGAAGTCTTATGGCCCGGAGAGTTCAGGAGATGGTCCTTCCTCTTTAGGAGGAGACCATTTGATACATCCTAAGTGGCCCTTTGTGCGTGTTACCGCTTCTAAAAGTGCATCATGTGGCTGTTTGTGGCGTGAAGCAACGATTTCCATGGCTCTCTGCACTGTGCGGAAGTATCTCCTTTTTTTGGATATGTGATGGGATGAGACTTGCCATTGCGTCCTCTTCTAAGTTGGCCTTGGTGCTCTAGACTTCTAAACCAAGGAGTCATTTGTGGGCCTGTAGGATGGTTAATTGCGGTCGAAATTGATGGTCTTCCTCTGTATGGTACAAGACAGACGTTGGTGTTCAGTCAATAATAATAATCTTAGCGCCAGCCTCCAGATGGACGATGGCGGAAACGCGTGCCTTTCGTCTGTAATTAGCTGTGATTGTTTAGCGGTTTCTATTAACCTCCTCTAATAGCTTCTTTCTTCTGCCGCGCAGACATCATTAACTCTGAAGTGCGTGCTTCAAATAAGACGCCCGGCCAGCTGCTGTATCACAAGCCCGCCGCCCGGGCTCTTGGCGGCGACACGGCGCCCGCGTTCTGCAGATTGCGCTATCAGGAGAAAACACTTGCTGGAAGGGGTCTAATGGAGCCGATAATCCGGTGTGTGAAGTCCTTCATAAATACTGTTTGAAATTCACTGCTTTTGTGGCTGATAATTCCTGGAGGAGCTCGCTCGGACTGCGTGGGACGGGCGATAATTAACCGAGAGAGATGTCGGCATTGTCTGGGATTTGTTGTCGCCCGCGGCATTTTTTTTTTTTTTATTGCATTATATTTACAGCTATTGGCCACGAGGGGCTGGGGATTTGTGCAGTCCGCACCGCAGTGTGTGTGAACACTTAGCGAAAAAGATTTGTCAGCCTGACCCCACTTTATAATTTTGTGTTTGTTTAAAAAAAAAAGAGAGAGAAAAAAAAATTTGAAATGGAAATTCAGAGATGAGGTGTTGAAAAAAATGCATTTTAAAGGGGAAACTTTCATGATTTTGGCTCCGTTTTTTTTATTTCATTTTTTTTTCTCCTGGTGATAAAAAAAACACCTACCTCCACCCCCGCCCTTTCCTTTTGTACCTGTTCTAAAGTACTGTATTTATCGGCATATAACAACCACCTATACTTTGAGAGGGAATTTTCCGGGTAAAAAACTAAAATTTTAAATAAAGAACATTGAAGCAAAATTGCCATCAATGCAGCATCACCAGTGCCCTTAATGCAGCCTCACCATTGCCCTCGATGCAGCCTCGCCATTGCACTCGATGCAGCCTCGCCATTGCACTCGATGCAGCCTCGCCATTGCACTCGATGCAGCCTCGCCATTGCCCTCGATGCAGCCTCGCCATTGCCCTCGATGCAGCCTCGCCATTGCCCTCGATGCAGCCTCGCCATTGCCCTCGATGCAGCCTCACCATTGCCGTCCATGCAGCCTCACTATTGCCCTTGATGTAGCCTCACCATTGCCCTCAATGCAGCCTCACCATTGCCATTATTGCAGCCTCGCCATTGCCATTATTGTAGCCTCACCATTGCCCTCGATGTAGCATCACCATTGCACTCGATGCAGCCTCGCCATTGCACTCGATGCAGCCTCGCCATTGCCCTCGATGCAGCCTCGCCATTGCCCTCGATGCAGCCTCGCCATTGCCCTCGATGCAGCCTCGCCATTGCCCTCGATGCAGCCTCGCCATTGCCCTCGATGCAGCCTCACCATTGCCGTCCATGCAGCCTCACTATTGCCCTTGATGTAGCCTCACCATTGCCCTCAATGCAGCCTCACCATTGCCATTATTGCAGCCTCGCCATTGCCATTATTGTAGCCTCACCATTGCCCTCGATGTAGCATCACCATTGCCCTCGATGCAGCATCACCATTGCCCTCGATGCAGCATCACCATTGCCCTCGATGCAGCATCACCATTGCCCTTGATGCAGCATCACCATTGCCCTTGATGCAGCATCACCATTTCCATCGATGCAGCATCACCATTTCCATCAATGCAGCATCACCATTGCCCTCAATGCAGCCTCACCAGTGCCACGATTCAGCCACAGCATTGTCCTCAATGCAGCCTCACCATTGCCCTCAATGCAGCCTCACCATTCCCTCAATATAGTCTCACCATTCCCTCAATGCAGCCTCACCATTGCCCTCAATGTAGCATCACCAGTGCCATTAATGCAGCCCCACCATTGCCCTCAATGCAGCATCACCAGGGCCATTAATGCAGCCCCACCATTGCCCTCAATGCAGCATCACCAATGCCATTAATGCAGCATCACAATTGCACTCAATACAGCCTCACCATTGCCCTCAATGTAGCATCACAATTGCCCTCAATACAGCCTCGCCATTGCCATTAATGCAGGGGGGACAGGGAGGGGGTCGGGACGAGCGCCAACAGATTACATACAGAATAATCTCCTGTTTACGCGTAGCCCTCTTTAATACAAAGTCCCGCCTCCTATGATAGACAGAACAGTCATCCAATGGTAGCCCAGGAGATGGGACTACCTATTACACTGGCCACCGTGTAACCAGGAGATTCTCCTGTATGTAATCTGATGGCTCTCGTCCTGCCCCCTCCCTGTTCTCTCCAAGGCAGCCAAAATGTAAGTATCGGCGTATAACACACATACACTATTTGCACTCGATTTTCATGGTAAAGAAGTGCGTGTTACAGGCCCATAAATAAGTTTTTCTTTTTTCTTTTCATATCTGACCTCCATGCTTCCGTTCAGTCCAGCACAGTTGTATAGGCTCCTCTCCTGGACTGAACTGGCTTACTATGATTTTATTGCACACTGTGAGCTTCTCACAATATGCACTATAGAAGCTGCGGCAAGTCAGGTAAAGCCCGTCTCATTTCCTGGCTTTGTTCTACTCATCAGTCCTATGTGTAAATTGCAGTTTGAGCTATTTGGCTCTGTAAAGAATTGGCTTGATTTTTTTTAATGGGCTCCCAGGAGCTGTTAGCCAGATTGTATTAGTATACACCATATATTAGCGCATTATGGTGGGCTTAGCTGTCAAGTCACCCCCTCCCCTCCTGTGTTGCGCTGTCAGACTTACCTCTGGTCAGATGTACTTGTTAAAAGTGCAGTCCTTGAGCTTTCCTCGGGTAGGCAGCCAGTATTTCAATGGCGTATATATACTGTAGACAACTTATCAGAGTAGCAGTCCTCAAAACACTTTACATGCTTCTGGTTGCTATGGGCAATGGCTGTATAATTTAGGGGGGAAATCCCGGACGAGCCCCCAAAGGGGCTGCTGGATTTTGGGCCTATTTCCCCCCTACAGCACCCACAGCCTAAGCAAAAGGTATTTTCATACACTTCCAGGTGGCTCAATGAACAGCCTAGGGGTTTGGTTTTTTGGTGTTTTATTGGGAAATGGGATGGGATAGGAGATTAGGATACCCCAAACTGGAAATTTTTGTACACAAACTGAGGACTACTAAGCCTCTGGCTGCTCTGAAATGGGGGGTAAGCTGTACTGGGGCTCTGCCCCTGAGGCAGGGAGTCAGAGAGAGAAGAGGAGAAGCCGGAGGAGTCTTGGAGAAAGCCGTCAAGGTCTCAGCTGAGCTCAGCTGGGGGGTCCTTTGAAGAGAGGAAAGTCAGAGCCTGAGTGAAGGCCAGAGATCTGGTGTCAGGAAGCTTCTCATGGGGTACTGAGTGAGTACTTAATTTAGCCACTTGCAAGAGAGGTGACAGTGGAGTGCAATACCCCACCAGTCAGGTCCCGCCAAGTGCGAGTGCAAAACAGCCAGCAGCACACCAACTCTTCTCTCGCTTTCTGCCCCAGAGGCAGAGCCCCAGCACAGGGGTCACTTCCAGATGCCTGGACCCTGAGCTCTGCTCTCAGACAGTCTATATATGGGTTTCTTCCACACCTTCTGAGCTCACCTCCCAGGGATTGGTCATTTTAAATAAACATGCAAAACATCAATATGAGATACTTTAATATTTACATATATGTTTATAAATGACATTTTCTATTCCTCCCCATAATAAATAAAGGAAATGTGTACAAAAAACCTCTATACATTGGCTTTAAAGGAAACTCATCACGGTAGAAGGCCAGGATGTATGCAGCCAGTGACCTTCTAAGGTGTTTTGTGAATTATTGCAGCTGAAACACCTGTGTGATTAGCTCTGTGCAGCCTCTCTAACTTGAGATCCCTCTGACCTGCTTCTGATTTGCTTTGAGCGGCTCTTGCATTCCCCCTTGAATGAGGAGAACAGAAAATCGGATGCACCAAAACAGTCAGTGTTCACAAGCCAGCCAGCAACAGGGATAACCCTTAATGTGACCCCTAGAATGGTCACTTCCTCCCGCAATCTGTCCTCTAATTGCTTTTGCTGGAAATGTTAATGCTCCTTCTGATCTGCATTCTGAAGATTATCTGCCATCAGAAAGCGGCAGGCAGGCGTTCGCACGCCGCGGTGGTACGGCCGTCGCTAGGAGTGTGGGGTTTGATGTTCATCAAAGTGTCTGGGAGCAGCTTGTAGGCTCAGTGTTAATCCAGCACTCTCTGCACCATGTACGCTAAATACTTCAATCTGCTCAGCCCATTCTTCTCCTCCGCAATACACACACATTACTGGATTTATAGTGGCCATTCAGAGACAGACTCCGATCTCACATCTGCTGCTGAAGAGCTTAAGAGCACACGCGGTATAAAAATAGCTGGGATTTCCATGTATTCTGGATGACAGAAAGGAAGGATGGGTAAGGTAGGGAAATATACAGGTTTCATCTGCACACAAAAGTAACTGGTTTCATCATCTCTGACCTTGTGACTGCATCATGTCAATTAACACAAATTTCCTTTATTTTTCTATGAAAGGTTTACACGCCGTGACCCCTAGGCCAAGTGTCTTGTGCTGCCCCCTCCAAACCTGAGTGGATTGTCTAGTTACGATCAAGCCTTCTAGGCCCCCAAATGCAAGCAGAGGTTTCAAGCGACTCTCCCCTATAGGGTGTGGTGAAAGGGCACTGAATACAAAATTTGTTACCGGTCATCTACAATAAACTGTTTATAGAGAAAGGCAGTGTTTCTGATTAGGCAACCTCTTAGCCCTTGTACACACGGTCGGAGAATCTGTTGGAATGTGTCCTATCGGACTGTGTGAGGTCTGCATTGGACTGATTCCGTCGTAATATCCGTCGGACCCAATTTTCCAACTTGTTGGAAATATTTTCTGACCAACTGGTTCGATCGGACATACTCCGATCATGTGTAGAATTTTGATCGGACCAAGTGCCACGCATGCTCAGATCAAATTCCTACATCAAAGCTATTGGCTACTAGCCTGAACGTAGTCCCATCATAACAAAATTACGTCATCATGTTCTGAATGATCGGATTTTTCGACAACTTAGTCCGACCGTGTGTATGCAACAGTTTCGGACAAAATCCGACAGACAAAATCCGACGGATTTGGTTGTCGAAATCTCCGACCGTGTGTACAGGGGCTTAGAAGGACCAGCGGTGTAAACCATGGCATAATGAAATTCGGAGTGCCACTCCAAATGAACAGAGCATAAAACCAACTGAGAACCATCCCATGCAAACCAGTTCACCCCATTGCTGGATTTTATTTTTCATTGGAGTAACACACCAAACACACAGAGCCCAAACCCAACTGAGAACCTTTCTAAGCAAACCAAATTCACCCCAATAATGGATCTTATTCTTCATTAGGGAACCCAAACCCAACTGAGAACAGTTCTAAGCAAGCCAGTTCAACCCAATAATGGATCATATTCTTCATTGGGGCACCACACCAAATGTACAGAACCCAAACTAAACTGAAAACCTCTAATACCGTGTACACACGGCTGGACTTTGACAGCAAAGGTCCGACGGAACGAATCCATTGGACAATTCGACCATTTGTGGGCTTCATCGGACCTTTGCTGTCGAAAAATCGGACGGACTTTAGATTTAGAACATGTTTCAAATCTTTCCGACGGACTTGAGTCCGGTCAAAAAATCCCTTTGTCTGTATGCCAGTCTGATGGACGAAAACCGACGCTAGGGCAGCTATTGGCCACTGGCTATAAACGTCCTTATTCTAGTCCGGTTGTACGTCATCACGGTCGAATCCATTGGACTTTGCTGTGAGTGTGTGTAGACAAGTCCGATTCGACGGACGTCCGTCAAAGACCAACGGAATTCAGTCCGTCAAAAAGTCCGGTCCTGTGTACATGGCATTAGTAAACCAGGTCATCCCAATAATGGATCCTATTTTTCATTGGATCACCATGCCAAATGTACAAAACCCAAACCCAACTGAGAACCTTTCTAAGCAAACCAAATTTATTCCAATAATGGATTTTATTTTTTATTGGCATGCTACCTGAAATGTCCAAATCTAACTGTTAACTGTCTGTTTTCTAAAGCCGCGTACACACGGGCGAACTGTATGGCCTACTTAGTCCGTCGAAACACATTTCAGCGGACAGTCCGCTCGTGTGTGGGCTTCAGCGGACTTTTTCAGCGTGCAGTCTGGCGTACTAAGTATTTCGGAATTTCTGTAATACTGTCCGTCATACTTTGGTTTCAGCGGACAATCCGCTCGTGAGTAGGCTAGTTCGACGGACTAAGAATGGCGCATGCTCAGAAAGGATTTACACGGCGGAAGGTTGCATTGCTGTGTATTGGACTTCCTATTTCTAGTCCCGTCGTACGTGCTGTACACGTCATCGCGCAAGCTTTCGACGGACTGTTTGTGCATCCGTGTGTGGTCAAGTCCGTTCATTCGAAAGTATGACGGACTGTCCGTTGGATTGTATGACGGACTAAGTAGGCCATACAATCCGCCCGTGTGTACGCGGCTTAAGCAAACAGGTTCACCCCAATTTTAGAATGTATTAGTTATTGAGGCACCACACCAAACGCACAGAGCCCAAACACAACTTAGAACCTTTCTAAGCAATCCAGTTCACACCAATATTAGAATGTATTCTTCATTGGGTCACATTACCAAATGTACAGAGCACACACAACTGAAAACCTTTCTAAGCAAACCAGTTCATGCCTATATTAGAATGTATTCTTCAATGGGGCACCAGACCAAATGTACAAAGTCCAAACACAACCGAGTACCTATAAGCAAACCAGTTTATCCCAATAATGGATCTAATGTACACACGACCGGACTTTTCAAGGGACTAGGTTCGACAGACTCTCGACAGAGTTCTGACGGACTTTCCGAATGAACGGACTTGGCCACACACAATCACACCAAAGTCCGACGGATTCGAACGTGATAACGTACGACTGGACTAGAATAAGGAAGTTCATAGCCAGTAGCCAATAGCTGCCCTCGCGTCGGTTTTTGTCCGTCGGACTAGCATACACACAAGCGGATTTCTCGGTAGGAACTGGGTCCGGCGGAGTTCCGGCGGAAAAATTTGAAACATGTTCCATTTCTAAAGTCTGTCAGATTTTTGCAAATCAAAGGTCCGCTGCAGCCCACACACGATCGAATGGTCTGCCGGAATTGTTCCGTCGGACCTTTGATGTTGAAAAGTCCGGTCGTGTGTACGTGGCATTATTCTTCATTGGATCACCATGCCAAACATACAGAGCCCAAACCCAAGTGGAAAAGCAAACCAAGTTCACCAAATGATGGATCTTATTTGTTATTGGCATGCCACACCAAAAGTACAGAGTCCAAATCCAACAGTGAACCTTTCTAAGCAAACCAGTTTATGGACCTTATTCTTCATTAGGGCACCACACCAAATGTACAGAACCCAAACAAATCTGAGAACCTCTAAGTAAACCAGTGCATCCCAGTAATGGATCCTATTCTTCATTGGGGCACCACACCAAATGTATAAAACCCAAACCCAACTGAGAACCTTTATAAGCAAACTGGTTTGCGCAGCGGTGCTTCTTTTCTTCCCAATATGCCAGGGTTCCCCCTTTCTGCTAGTACACCTAGAACCCAGCACTACAAGTACAGGGCATGGTGCCCCCATATTCTACTAGTTGTTGAGTTATTAGTCTACCAACCTAGAATGGCTTAACTGTTGATACACAGTACAATATTCTATCAACAAAAATATGCAAATTGCAGGGACACCTACAAGGACCCAGCTGGATAGCTTTGGCAAGCAGGACCCCAGTCTGGAACCCTTTATTTTTAACACGGGTTTGTTACAGGCATTGCGTAACACGATAGGGTGGCTGTGGCCCCTGGCAGTACTAGATCATGGCAGAAATGTACCAATGAATATTTTTATTACTGGCACCATAGTCAGGAGAATGTACAGTATAAGACTGTGATAAGGTCATCAGACTTTGGCAGAGGTGTAATCTGTAGCAGAGGCTCCTACTTTGGAGGGTGTTCTCTACCTATTAATTGTACCTCACCTAATTCTTTTAGGTATTTCCTCTTGCTTTCATTCCAGTTTCCCTCTTCTTCTCTTCCTTTTTTTTTTTTTTTTTTTTACTCTCCTCCTTCTGAAAATCCTCTTAGCTAGGCCTTCATTCTTCCCCAATGGCTCCAATACTTTAAGCTGCTGCCCTGGAACAGGTATGACACCACTAAAGTTGGCACACATGACATGTATACCAAGTATTGAGTATTGAGGCCAGTGGATCAGTTTGATGAAAAGCCTGCATTTTGTAAACTAAGAATTCAGAGTTGGAAGCATATATAGCAGGGGTCTCAAACTGGCGGGCCTCCAGCTGTTGTGAAACTACAAGTCCCAGGAGGCGATTGCAAGGCTGACAGTTACAAGCATGACTCCCACAGGCAGAGGCATGATGGGACTTGTAGTTTTGCAACAGCTGGAGGCCCGCCAGTTTGAGACCCCTAATATATAGTATACTTTCCTATTATATATACAGTACTATGTACTAAGGTTTACTCGCTCTCAATACATGCTGTTTACACTATATGGCCAAAAGTTTGTGAACACCTGACCATCACACCTATATGAGTTTGTTGGTCATCCCATTCCAAAAACATAGACACTAAAATGGAGTTGGCCTCTCTTTGAGGTTATAACATCTTCTAATTCTTCTGGGAGACTTTCCTCAAGATTTTGTAGGGTGTCAGTGAGAATGTGCCCATTTGTGAGATCATGGATGATGTTGGATAAGAAGACCTGGCTCACAATCGGTGTCCCTATTCAACCCAAAGGTGTTCAGTAGGGTTGAGGTCAGGTTCTGTGCAGGCCACCTGAGATCCTCCACTCCAAACTGGTCCAACCGTGTCTTCATGGAGCAAAGGTGTTTAGTAGGGTTGAAGTCAGGCCAGCTGAGATTCTTCACATCAAGTCCAACCATGTCTTTATGGAGATGGCTTTGTACACGGGGGTACAGTCATGCTGGAATAGAAAAGGGTCTTCACCAAACTGTTACCACAAGGGTTAGGGCACACACTTGTCTAAGCCCTTGTACACGCTGTCGGACATTCCGATGGACAATGTCCGATAGGACCGTGTTGTCGGATAATCCGACCGTGTGTGGGCTCCATCGGACTGTTTCCGTCGGAGTATCCGACGGACCAAGTTTTCCAGCTGGGCTATAAAATTTTCCCACAACATGATCCGATTGGACTTTGTCCGATCATGTGTAGAGAATTCTGATCGGACAAAGTGCCACGCATGCTCAGATCAAATTCCTAGACCAAAGCTATTGGCTACTAGCCTGAACGTAGTCCCATCGTAATTAAATTACGTCATCACGTTCTGAACGATCGGATTTTCCGACAGCTTTGTCCGACCGTGTGTATGCAACAGTTTCGGACAAAATCTGTTGGACAAAATCCAATGGATTTGGTTGTCAGAATGTCCGACCGTGTGTACAAGGGCTAAGATGTCTTTGTATGATGTAGTATTAGCAGAACCCTTCACTGGAAACATCCGAACTCCATCATATGGACGGAGGGGCTCATATGTTTGTCCATATAGTATAGTAACTAAAATTCCAACTCTGGCCAAATTTCTCTTTTTGGGTGGAACAGGAAAGGATTTGAATCCCTGTTACTGCTGTCTGTGTTCCCCCTGGGGAGATTTCCCCTGACTTCCTAATTATCTCCTTTTATGCCTTGATATACAGGAAGTAGTGAGGGGAAATGAGTAAGGAAAGAGGTTCTCAACTTCTACTATTAGTTTTGGGGTCTTTATCCATTTGGGTGTTGGTTTCATTTTGAGGAGACCTCAGAGACCACAATGATAGTCTGACCGAGGATCTCACGCTTTTCCACAGTTGTCATGAATAATCTATGTCATTTGCCTAATGTGTTATTTCCTATGTTCTTTTGCTCCATATACAGTACTTGCCAAAATGTGGTATTACGTAATCTGGAAAATACAGCATAAGCACCACTAGATGGAGCTGATCATTATAGGAAATAAACAGAGAGTATAAGGCAAATTACAGGGATTTTTCATGATTGATATTACTCCAAAGTGTGCTTTATATGTGCGTATTTTTGCTTTAAATATTTTTTATTTTTTTTCGTTCCAACAAGAAGAATAAAAAAAGCTAAAATGATGAGGCTAACAAGCAGCTGTTTTTGGTCCAGGATAGTTGAGAAGCTTCTGAAACCCTCAACTATGAAAATCTCTCAGTCTCCCCCCCCCTCTAATTTCACATTCTTTACTGACGCCAATGAATTTCACCAAATTTTGGTAAAATTTTGCTAGCAAAAATGGAAGCCAGTTCCTTAGAGGTGGGCAACTTCTTAAGTGGAATACAATGACACATCTTTGAGAACCGGTCAACCACCATAAGGATAACAGTGTTGCCTTGGGAGTTGGGCAATTCCACAATGAAATCCATAGACAGGTGAGTCCAGGGCCTCTCTCCATTGGGTATGGGTTGTAGGAGGCCCACTGGAAGGTGTCGTGGAGTTTTACCCTGAGCACACATGGGACAGGCAGCTACGAAGGCAGTAACATCAGCCTGTAGCTCACAGTGACACCGATGTGGTCAGAGGTCCATTAGCAGGGGAGCATTTAGGGGCCCTTTTTGTAATACTAAAAATGTTTCAGTAGATGGGGCACATTTGGATCTGGGTTCAGTAGCTGAATTGGATTTAGCGGCCCTGAAGCGCTCTATACATCCCGGGGCCCCTAAGTGCCTTGTGCACCACTGGGACATCCTTTGCTCCCCTGTCCTATTTTGGTTTATCAGTGGATGTGGATCTCAGTCTGCAGACCCTTCTCGGCATGTTCTGTATATCCGCGATTAGCGCCTGGGGATGGCAGACCAGACCTTGTTTAATGTATGAATGGGAGGAAGCTTTACCAGCTTTACTTTCAATTAGTCACTTATAACCTAGCTGAGCCCTGTGA
Source organism: Lithobates pipiens (assembly GCF_037356315.1). Lineage (NCBI taxonomy): Eukaryota > Metazoa > Chordata > Amphibia > Anura > Ranidae > Lithobates > Lithobates pipiens. The sequence goes on along the minus strand of NW_027507764.1, from coordinate 23,186,127 downwards.
TTGGCTGCTCTGAACGCTCTGTATATAAAGCCAGTGATCTGTTATTCTGCTTTATCTGATATACCTTGTATCTGCGCTGCCCATCTAAAGCTTGACGCCATTCGCTGTACACCGTATATGTGATCAAAGGTCATACGAAGGACAGGGATCATTTGTTAGTCAGATGTGCAGAGGAGCGATGACAGGCAATAGGAAAATACTGTGCAAATATTATACACCTGTCACTTTACCTAAGAAAAAAATGACAGTGTGTGGCAGATGCTGGATTAATAGTCTTCATACTGATTATAGTCAAACTCCACATCCTACACATCTTGCTGTGCCCTTTATGAGGGGTTCCCACCATCCCTAGGCTGAGTTCTAGGGTCTGTACACCTGCTGTGCCCATTATGAAGAGTTCCCACCATCCCTTGCTGAGTGCTCAGGTCTGTACACCTGCTGTGCCCATTATGAAGGGTTCCCACCATCCCTGTGCTGAGTGCCCAGGTCTGTACACCTGATGTGCCCATTATGAGGGGTTCCCACCATTCCTGTGCTGAGAGCCCAGGTCTGTACACCTGCTGTGCCCATTATGAGGGGTTCCCACCATCCCTGTGCTGAGTTCCCAGGGCTGTACACATGCTGTGCCCATTATGAGGGGTTCCCACTATCCCTAAGCTGAGTTCCCAGGTCTGTACACCTGCTGTGCCCATTATGAAGGTTTCCCACCATCCCTGTGCTGCGTGCCCAGGTCTGTACACCTGCTGTGCCCATTATGAAGGGTTCCCACCATCCCTAGGCTGAGTTCTAGGGCCTGTACACCTGCTGCACTCATTATGAGGGGTTCACACCATCCCTGTGCTTAGTTCCAAGGTCTGTACACCTGCTGTGCCCATTATAAGGGGTTACCACCATCCCTGTGCTGAGTTCCTAGGTCTGTACACATGCTGTGCCCATTATGAGGGGTTCCCACCATCCCTAGGCTGAGTTCTAGGGCCTGTACACCTGCTGCGCCCATTATGAAGGGTTCCCACCATCCCTGTGCTGCGTGCCCAGGTCTGTACACCTGCTGTGCCCATTATGATGGGTTCCCACCATCCCTGTGCTGAATTCCCAGGTCTGTACACATGCTGTGCCCATTATGAGGGGTTCCCACTATCCCTAAGCTGAGTTCCCAGGTCTGTACACCTGCTGTGCCCATTATGAAGGGTTCCCACTATCCCTAGGCTGAGTTCTAGGGCCTATACACCTGCTGCGCCCATTATGAGGGGTTCCCACCATCCCTAGGCTGAGTTCTAGGGCCTGTACACCTGCTGTGCCCATTATGAGGGGTTCCCACCATCCCTAGGCTGAGTTCCCGGGTCTGTACACCTGCTGCGCCCATTATGAAGAGTTCCCACCATCCCTTGCTGAGTGCCCAGGTCTGTACACCTGCTGTGCCCATTATGAAGGGTTCCCACCATCCCTGTGCTGAGTGCCCAGGTCTGTACACCTGATGTGCCCATTATGAGGGGTTCCCACCATTCCTGTGCTGAGAGCCCAGGTCTGTACACCTGCTGTGCCCATTATGAGGGGTTCCCACCATCCCTGTGCTGAGTTCCCAGGTCTGTACACATGCTGTGCCCATTATGAGGGGTTCCCACTATCCCTAAGCTGAGTTCCCAGGTCTGTACACCTGCTGTGCCCATTATGAAGGGTTCCCACTATCCCTAGGCTGAGTTCTAGGGCCTATACACCTGCTGCGCCCATTATGAGGGGTTCCCACCATCCCTAGGCTGAGTTCTAGGGCCTGTACACATGCTGTGCCCATTATGAAGGGTTCCCACTATCCCTAGGCTGAGTTCCCAGGTCTTTACACCTGCTGTGCCCATTATGAGGGGTTCTCACCATCCCTGTGCTGAGTTCCCAGGTCTTTACACCTGCTGTGCCCATTATGAGGGGTTCTCACCATCCCTGTGCTGAGTTTCCAGAACAGAAAGGTGGATGGGGACAGAGCTCGGCACTACATTTAAAGTCTTCTAAACATTTAGGAAGCCATCAGGTGGTTTGGCTCTCTAGTGTCCATTTAGAATTGAATGTAAATCTTGGTATCAGAGATCACTCGTACTCTCCGTCCCCCCTATATCTGGTGAAGGCTCCTCTATGTCTGTGAATAACACCGGGGTCGCCCCCTGCAGTCTGAGTGTGTTCGGCATCACATGGAGGAATAACAAGCCCTTTAATTAGCCGGCAGATAATCAGATTAGAGGAGCCATAACTGGGTTAGGTCCTGTGAGACGGAATAATCTGGGATTAGGGTCCTCCATGGAATACGCAGAGCTCCTTTCATCTACGGGGGCCTGCACATGGGCCGCCATGGCCACCTCTGCTGACGTATATGGACCAGCCACCTCCGGACCCCATCAGATGGTTCTGAACATTGTCTTTTATAGATGTCAAACATCAGACTCTATTACTGACGTGTGTAATGACGAGGCCCTCTCTACGCCGTCCATTCATTACCACCAGATCAGAGTCTTGGGATCAGAAAAGAACGAATTGATGGGAGATTGTGCAGAATGTACCCAACCTACAGCACTGCCCGTCCAGCCCCAGGATCTAATGCGCGATAATAGCCCACACGGCGGGAGGGTGTTGCGTCTATGCTCTGCAGACCGTTGTGTGATAAAGGATTTCCTGAGCACAAAGGACACACATCGCTCTTCAGTCACTCACACCGTTCTATTGTCAGCTCCACATAAAGGACGTTTGATGTCTCGTATTGCAGATATTTCATATACAGATCTGGAACATAATAATAAAGTGACCCCCAACCCTCAACAATATCATATCCCACGAAAACGACTTAAATCATGTCCGTCCATTCTTTATGTTGCCGAAATCTTGATAAATCTGTCAATATAGATGTATATTAAAGGAGAACTTTACATAATATTCTGCCCCCTCTCCTATTATTATTATTGGGGGATACCTATTTTTTGGGGAGTCCTTCGTATAGGGCCACAATGGAGGCTTCGGGCACATTATGACACGTGCACCGCATCATTGGGCACATGCACTGCATTCCACCCACCCTGATATCCCTTTAAAAAGCTTTGAACACGGAGGAGGGAGGGGGGAAGGTTCAGCCAATCACATAGCTCCAGTGGTTACGGGAGACGGAGGCTATCCCGCCAGCTACCGACCATTAAAAGGGACAAAGAGCTGTTTTTCACAGCTTGGTCTCTGACGATTACGACGTCGTCATGTGATGAAACGTATTGGGTGGAGTAGGGTGTGACGTCATCCATGGTTTTTACAGCTGATAAGGCAAAGCAACCTGAAAGAAGCAGCCTGTCCCCTCTGGTGACATTAAAAGAGCATGGTGAAGTGGGACCAGGTATGCTGGTGCAAAGAGGTAGATCTTAACCTTTTCCCGCATACCCCAGCATCCTTTTAAAAAAGTTCTGAACGTTGGGGGATGGGTGGGGAAGATCGGCCAATCACAAGGTTTGCTGTGATTGGCTGTCACAGTGGGCACAGGATCAGGAGCCGATCCCGCCAGCTACCAATCATTAGAAGGGACCAAGAGCTGTCTCACGTTGAGCATGTTCTCAGCACAGAAACATCGGCCACCCAGCGACAAACGTGCGTTAGGTGATCGTAAAGGGGTTGGGGAACACTGGATCAAGGCGGCCTGTCACGTACTGCTCCACCCAACGCGTTTCATTAGGTACATGGCTCAATTCAGGCAGATCATGGCCAGTGGGAGGGGGCGGCAGGGTGCTGTGCATAGCTTCCTGAAAACATCACAGCCCCTCCCACCAGCCATGATCTGCCTGCATTGAGCCATGACCCTGATAACGTCATTGTGTGACAAAACGTGTTTGGTGGACTTCTCTTTAAAAAGTTCTGAACGCTGGGAGGAGGCTGGGAAAGATCAGCTAATCACATGGCTACTGTGATTGGCTGTCACAGTGGTCACAGGATCAGGAGCCAATCCCACTGGTAACCAATCATTAGTAGGGACCAAGATCTGTCTTTTACTGTGAGCACGCTCTCAGCACAGAAACATCGGCCACCCAGCAACACAAATGTGCGGCATGTGGGAATTAAAGCCCAACTTTTGGCTCCACTGGGTGGAGGTGGCCAGCATGCGCTATGACATCACGTCTGGCTCCACCCAACATGTATCATCAGTGACATTGCTCAATGCAGGCAGCTTGCAGCCTATGGGAGGGGCCGGCGGGTTGCTGTGATGTTTTCAGGAAGCTATGTACAGCACCCTGCCGGCCCCGCCCACAGGCCACGATCCGCCTGTATTGAGCAATGTCACTGATGGAACGTGTTGGATGGAGCTGGCCGCGACGTCATCATGCATGTTGGCCGCCTCCATTCAGTGAAGCCAAAGGGTGGGCTGTTATGCCCACATGCAGCACGTGTGTTGCTGGGTGACCAATGATGGCACCTCCCACCAGTCATAAACTGCCTGCATTAAGCTACTCCCCTGACTACATCATTGTGTGACAAAACGTGTTGGGTGGAGCCAGATGTGACATCAACACGCACATCGGCCACAGACTGGAGGACTGGGATTTTGATTGTATTGTGTTGCAGCTACATCTGACATGCCAGTACCTATGTTTTAATTTTATTAGGAAGCCCAGTACAACTTTGGAGCGATTACGGCCACTCATTAGTATAGAGGGCCCCAAGATCTCTGGTAAGCACAGTGTATTCTCCGTTCACGTCTGATATTTGTATGTATAAGTCATATGGAGCTACACTCTTTGGATAAACGATCTGCCTGCCTTGCATAGAGAAGCACAGAGACCCAGTGATGACATCACTGCTTCTAAAATAAGGAATGTCGTGAAAATGGAGAGTTCAAATTTAGGAATTTCATTATCATGTTGATGAGGGGGGTGGGGGGGAGGGAAAGTAATGATAAGCAGATTAAACAGCTTTACACCACCTGCCCTTACTTCATCCTTCCAGCTGCCAATCAGATTGCAAATACTATGCAAATCCGGCGCTCTGGGATCCAGCAGAATTTGCCTTTTGGTTTTCTCCCTCCTCGTTCTGGTCAGCTGAGTCTCAGATATGTGTATTACACAAGCAGGAACATTTAGTTCTTAGCTGCTCATTGAGATACAAAACAAAACGCGTTCACACAGGAGCGCTGAGAGCCTGGAGACAGGACGTGCTGACCATTACCATTCGAAAAGAGGTGGAGTTTTATAGACAACATTAAAAAAAAATGTTTTATTTAGTTTTTTTTACATGAAAGAATGTCATCAATGGAATGATCATGTAAATCCCCATGCCTGTGCTGTGTTCACAAATGTCTGACGCACATCAGCCCCCTGCTGCAACCTCTCACCTCGTGACTTGCTACAAAATTGCAATATTGCATCCTCATCACTGAGACTGAGGAAATGCATCTTCCTGTCTGCACCAGACTGATGGCAACATCTCAGCCTAGACCCAAGGATGGCTTTTTTAACCACTTCAAGACCGCAATACATATGTATACATTGCAGTTTTTAAGTGATTTACCAAGGTTATGACTGAAGCTATCAGCCTTTTTATTTTATTTTTTTCATCTTGTGATTCTCTTTCTCAAAAAAAGCGATCAGAGTGGCTAAATTAGCCACTGGATAGCTTTTAGAAGTCCAACCCATCACACCCCAAGCCTGCCCTAAATGTATCCTCTACCTTTGGAAGCATCAGAGCAAAGTAAAAAAAAACATTGATCTTCTGCTTTAAAAAAAAACATCCGCCCTAGATTGGAAGTGGCGTCATGACGTCACTCCGGTCCTCCTAGATCATAGAGGTGAGGAGAGAAGGTCTGGTCTCACCTCTGTGGCCAGCCGCACAAGCCGTCAGATCGTTTCCCAGGCTCGCTGGGGAAAAAGGTAACTTACGCCCAAGAAACCCGGGAAACAATCTGATGGTTTGTGCAGTTGGCCACGGAGGTGAGACCAGATTGTCTCACCTCTATAATCTAGGCCAGTGATGGTGAACCTTGGCACCCCAGATGTTTTGGAACTACATTTCCCATGATGCTCAACTACACTGCAGAGTGCATGAGCATCATGGGAAATGTAGCTCCAAAACATCTGGGGTTGCAAGCTTCACCATCACTGGTCTATGAGGACCTGAGCAACGTCATGATGTCACTTCCGGTCTGGGGCGGATTTAAAAAGATTTTTTTTTTTTTTTTTTAAAGCATGAGATCAATGTTTTTTTTGTTTTGTTTTTTTTGTTCTTTTGTTTTCAAAGATAAAGAAGAGATTTGGGATCTTATAGACCTCAGATCTCTCCATAAAGAGAACCTGTCATCCCTTATATATATTACAAGTGATGTTCACATTCCTTGTGATAGGAATAAAAGTAAGAAAAAAAAACATTAAAGGGACTGTAAAAAAATGAATTTAAATAAATTGAGAAAAAAAAGTTAAAGCGCCCTATCCCTCCCTGCTCATGCGCAGAAGCGAACACGTATGTAAGTCGCACACACATTATATGTAAACAGTGTTTGCACCACACATGTGAGGTATCAGAGTGAACGTTAGAGTGAGAGCAATAATTCTAGCACTAGACCTCTTATGTAACTCTAAACAGGTAACCTGTAAAAATAAATTTCAAGCCTAGCCTAGGAAGATTTTTATGTACGGTAATTTGTCGCCATTGCACAAGTGGGCGCAATTTTAAAGCGTTACATGTTGGGTATCAATTTACTCGGCGTAACAACATTTTCAATACTTTACCAAACAATTGGGTTAAAGCGGGAGTCCACCGGGACTCCGCGTTTTGTTTTGTTTTTTAAAAGCCAGCAGCTACAAATACTGCAGCTGCTGACTTTTAAAATAGTGACACTTACCTGTCCAGCGCGCCCGCGATGTCGGCACCCGAAGCCGATCGCTAGGTCGTCTGTCAGGTCCTGCCGCCGCCATCTTGGGTATGGGAATCAGGAAATGGAGCCTTTCGGCTTCATTTCCCGGTTCCCTACTGCGCATGCGCGAATTGCGCTGCGCAATAAGGACGCTCCCCGCTGCCTCTGGGAGCTGTGTGTTTCCCAGCAGGCAGCGGGGCACTTGCGGAAAGGGGCGTAAGTTACGCCCCTTTCCGCAGAGAGCTATCCCGGAAGTGGGTGCAGTTACCTGGATTATCCAGGTAACTGCACCCCCCTCCCCCCTGAAAGGTGCCGATTGTGGCACCGGAGGGGGGGAGGGTTCCGATGAGCGGAAGGTCCACTTTAGGGTGGACCTCTGCTTTAAATGTAAAAAGTTTTATTTTCCTTTTTTTTTTAAAAAGCATAAGATCAGTTTTTTTTTATTATTATTATTATTGTTTTTTCTTTTTTAATTTTTTTTAGTTTTTTTTTTGCTTTCAAAGGTAGAGAAGAGATGTGAGGTCTTATAGGACCTATAAAGAGGACCTGTCATCCCTTATTTATTTTATTTCTAACTTCCTTACATTCTAAGGAATAATTACATTTCTTGTGATAGGAATAAAAGTAATAAGAAAAATAAAATAAAGGGACAGTGTAAAAAAACTAAAAATAATAATAATAAAAAAAGTTAAAGCGCCCCCTTACCTCTGTGCTCGTGTTTAGAAGTGAACGCCTACGTAGGTTGCGCATGCATATGTAAACGGCGTTTGCACCACACTTGTGAGACATCACCGTGAACGAGCAATAATTCTGGCACTTGACCTCTTCTGTAACTCTGCTCTGGTAACCTGTAACAAAAATTTTAAAGCATCTGTTCTAGATTGTAAGCTCTAACGAGCCGGGCCCTCTGATTCCCCCTGTATTGAATTGTAACTGTACTGTCTGCCCTCATGTTGTAAAGCACTGCGCAAACTGTTGGTGTTATATAAATCCTGTATAATAATCATAAAAATCATAGTTTGTCACCATTCTACAGGAGTGCGCAATTTTAAAGCATGACATTTTAGGTATCTATTTACTCGGTGTAACGTCATCATAACCTCAAAAAAGTGGGTTCTATATTGTGGGGGGGTTTTGTTTTTTTTGCATTAAAATTCATTAAAATGTATTTGTTCCCCCAAAAAAATTTGTTTGAAAAACCGCTATGCAAATGCTATCCGACATAAAAAAAATCAACAGTCTCCATTTTATTCTCTAGGCTCTCTGCTAAAAAAAATATATATATATAGATAGATAGATATATTTATATATATATATATATATATATATATATATATATATATATATATATAGATAGATATATATATATATATATATATATATAATGTTTGGGGATTCTACTATAATTTACTAGAACAAAATGCAGATTTTTACTTGTAAAAAAAAAAGTTCCTGAGGCGGCCGGGTCCTTGGGTGGAGCGTTCCGTACAATGATCCTGTTGCTGTATATTGTGACACGTCAGGGGTTAATTCATACAGATTTGTACTGAGAAGTCCAATTTATACAAAATTGGCTCAAATTATTATGTGCTGCCCCAAATTCAGAGGAAGTGGAATGTGCATTTTGGGATATTCATATTGATAACTGATTCCCTTGCCTTGTCCCTCCCATTGCCTCTTCCATTGCCTTGTCCGTTCCATTGCCCCTTCCCTTGCCCGTTCCCTTGCCTCTTCCCTTGCCTTGCCCCTTACCTTACTTTGCCTCTTCCATTGCCCTGTCCCTTCCCTTGCCTGTTGCCTTGCTTTGCCCCTTCCCTTTTTTGCCCATTCCCTTGCCTTGTCCCTTCCCTTGCTTTTCCCCTTCCCTTGTCCCTTCCCTTACCCCCTCCCTGGCTTTGTCCCTCCCCTTGCCTCTTCCCTTGCTTTGCCCCTTCCCTTGACTTGTCCCGTCCCTCTTCCCTTTTCTTGCTTTGTCCCTTCCTTTGTCCTTTCCCTTGCCTTGTCCCTTCCCTTGCCCCTTTCCTTGCTTTGCTCCTTCCCTTGCCTTATCCCTTCCCCTACCTTATCCCTTCCCCTACCTTGTCCCTTCCCCTGCCTTGTCCCTTCCCTTGCATTGTTCCTTCCCTTGGCTCTGCCTATGCTTTGCCCCTTCCCTTGTCATGTCCCTTCGTTTTCTTTGTTGCTTCCCTTGCCCCTTCCCCTACCTTTTCTTTGTCCCTTCCCTTGTCCCTTCCCCTACCTTGTCCCTTCCCTTACCCCTTCCCTTGCTTTGCCTTTTCCTTGCCTCTTCCCTTGTCCTTTCCCTTGCATTGTTCCTTCCCTTGGCTCTGCCTATGCTTTGCCTGTTCCCTTGCCATGTCTCTTCCTTTGCTTTGTCCCTTCCTTTGCTTTGTCCCTTTCCTTGCCCCTTCCCTTACCCGTTCCCTTGCTTTGCCTTTTCCTTGCCTCTTCCCCTACCTTGTCCCTTCCCTTGCATTGTTCCTTCCCTTGGCTCTGCCTATGCTTTGTCCCTTCCCTTGCCCTGTCCCTTCCTTTGCTTTGTCCCTTCCCTTGCCCCTTCCCTTACCCCTTCCCTTGCTTTGCCCTTTCCCTTGCCTCATCCCTTGCCTTGTCCCTTCCCTTGCCCCTTCCCCTACCTTGTCCCTTCCCTTGTTCCTTCCCCTACCTTGTCCCTTCCATTGCCTCTTCCCTTGCTTTGCCCTTTCCCTTGCATCTTCCCTTACTTTGCCCCTTCCCCTACCTTGTCCCTTGCCTTGTCCCTTCCCCTACCTTGTCCCTTGCCTTGTCCCTTCCCCTACCTTGTCCCTTGCCTTGTCCCTTCCCCTACCTTGTCCCTTGCCTTGTCCCTTCCCTTACCCCTTCCCTTGCCTTGCCCCTTCCCTTGCCTTTCCTGTCCCCTCCCCTTCTGTATTGAAATGGCTTACTCCATTTTCGCTGCACACTGTGAGGAGTGTGCACATATACCAGAGCGCAGTACAAGGGGCGGTAATAATGATCTCCCAGGTGCAGAGTGTCCTCCTCTCACCCCGGGATCTCCGGATTGGTAATCCTTCTATTTTTGGTAGAAAACATGATCTGTGCATTCATTCTTCCCAGCCAGGAGTCTGACGCAGCGACCGGGCGGCGGAGAGAGATGGCTGCACTCCCAGGAACAGCCTACGTTGTGTATTCATTGTATGTACAGAAACATTGACACCCCCCCCCCCCCCCCCTTCCGCTGTGTATACTATGGGAGCGCAGAGCCACACATGTGCCAGAATCCCAATTCTGCAACCCCCACCATTAAAGGAGGACCCCGCTGAGTGTGAAATGCCGGGCATGTCCATTACCAGACAGTTCTCATCACATCCGCCATATACAACCTGAGGATTTCAACAGACTCTATGCCACATCCCTCTGTACCAGTTAGAGGTGAAGTCCAATCTGCTTATATTTTGCCTTCCCTGATCCCCCCTCACCAACCATTTAAGTAAACCCTTTCATGACGCATCTTATTTCAGACTCAGTGATGTCATCACCGGGTCTCTGTGCTTCTCTATGCAATACAAGTTGATCATGGCTGACGGGAGGGGCTGGCAGCGGCTGTACAGTGGCGGCTGGTGCTCAAAAATTTTGGGGGTGCAAACAAACTGAAAAATACCATTAATTGCAGCCTCACTGTGCCATCAATTGCAGCCACTGTGCCCATCAATTGCCGCCACTGTACCCCATAAAATGCAGCCATTGTGCCCATCATTTGCCACCACTGTGCCCATCAATTGCTCCCACTGTGCCCCATCAAACGCAGCCACTGTGCCATATCAAATGCTGCCAGTGTGCTCCCCGCCAGCCCGCCGTCTGTACTTGCCTGTCTCGGTAGGACAGCTCATCGATGTCTTCTCCCATCCTCTGCTATTATTGGATGCCTGGCATCCAATCACAGTGCCTGTTGTTTCAGCCAATCAGGTGACGGGTATCAGATCTGAGCACCTGCTTGGCGGAGAGGCAGTTTAGTGTTAGGAAAGGGAATATTTACTCGCTTTTCTAACACCCCTGGGTGATCTGCGAGTGCCCAGCATGGTGCTTGCAGGTCACGCAAGGGAACAAGGGAAGGGGCAAAGCAAGGGAAGGGGCAAGGCACGTGAAGAGGCAAATCAAAGGGCAAGGGAAGGGACAAAGCCAGGGAAAAGCCAAGGGAAGGGTCAAAGCAAGGGGAGGGCAAAACAAAGGACAAGGCAGGGGAAGGGTCAAATCAAGGGGATGGGCAAAGGACAAGGCAATGGAAGGGTCAAAGCAAGGGGATGGGCAAAGTAAGGGAAGGGACAAGGCAATAGAAGAGGCAAGGTAAGGGAAGGTGCAAAGCATGGGAAGGGACAACATACGGCGGTTGGAAAAGGACAAGGACAATGTAAGGAGGTTGGGAAAGGGCAAGGGAAGGGACAATGTAAGGAGGTTGGGAATGGGCAAGGGAAGGGACAATGTAAGGAGGTTGGGAAAGGGCAAGGGAAGGGACAATGTAAGGAGGTTGGGAAAGGGCAAGGGAAGGGACAATGTAAGGAGGTTGGGAAAGGGCAGGGGAAGGGACAATATAAGGAAGTTGGGGAAAGGGCAAGGGAAGCGGCAAGGGAAGGGACAATGTAAAGAGGTTGGGAAAGGGCAAGGGAAGCGGCAAGGGAAAGGACAATATAAGGAGGTTGGGAAAGGGCAAGGGAAGGGACAATGTAAGGAGGTTAGGAAAGGGAAGGGACAATGTAAGGAGGTTGGGAGAGGGAAGGGACAATGTAAGGAGGTTGGGAGAGGGTAGGGACAATGTAAGGAGGTTGGGAGAGGGTAAGGGAAGAGGCAAGGGAAGGGAAGGGACAATGTAAGGAGGTTGGCAAAGGGAGAGGGAAGGGACAATGTAAGGAGGTTTGGAAAGGACAAGGGAAGGGACAATGTAAGGAGGTTAGGAAAGGGCAAGGGAAGGGAAGGGACAATGTAAGGAGGTTGGGAAAGGGAGAGGGAAGGGACAATGTAAGGAGGTTGGGAGAGGGAAGGGACAATGTAAGGAGGTTGGGAGAGGGTAAGGGAAGAGGCAAGGGAAGGGAAGGGACAATGTAAGGAGGTTGGCAAAGGGAGAGGGAAGGGACAATGTAAGGAGGTTGGGAGAGGGTAAGGGAAGAGGCAAGGGAAGGGAAGGGACAATGTAAGGAGGTTGGCAAAGGGAGAGGGAAGGGACAATGTAAGGAGGTTTGGAAAGGACAAGGGAAGGGACAATGTAAGGAGGTTTGGAAAGGACAAGGGAAGGGACAATGTAAGGAAATTGGGAAAGGGCAAGGGAAGAGGGAAGAGAAGGGACAATGTAAGGAGGTTGGGCAAGGGCAAGGGAAGAGGCAAGGAGAAAGGTGAGGCAATAGAAGGGGCAAGGTAAGGCTAGGCAAATTTTTCCATTGGAAATCATGTCAGAAATGTAGGTTTGGGTCACACCTACCAAGCTGGGGGGCGTTTACATGCGTCATTCATGTCAGTGGGCTACTCTATGCACAAAAAGGCAGAAATGAAATCCCAGGCTCTCCTCCAAAAACACACCATGCGGTTTTTGCACGTGCGTTTGCAGATGATTGGTGACGCCATTAACAATTGAAAGACATTTCTGTGTGCGGGGAAAGCGTAGATGTGACCCGGGCCTTGTAAAGTGATAACTCCTTTCTTTTTATACAGTGAAGTTAAATGATTTAAACTGACTCCGGATGTTTCGCCTTTCTAGATAATAAGCTCCCCAGACCCGCCATGCGTTCCTCAGTGCCTCGCCTCCTCCATGCAGATGTGGGACATGGAAGGTATCACCGGTGAGGAATGTCACCTTCCCGTTGTCCTTGTGTGACAACCCTCCTCCGATGTCATTCCGCCTCGTCTCCAGGTGACATTCCCCGACTCGTTCTGTAACGCTCAGATCCGCGGCGTCCGCTGGAGTGACAGATAAAACACTGTCATTTCACGCACAATTCCCTCCACGCCGGGAAAAGACAATTTTCTTGCTATCGGCCAATAAACTCCCATCCAGGCACAGCAGCGGTATTGTAATTTGTGCGGAGATAGCGACCGCCGCCCCGCCCCCACCATATTCCAGAGAACCCCCTGATGTCTAATGGCAGGCCGCGTGTCAATGATAACCTGGGCTCTGCATGGTCAGCAAAGCTCTCCTACTGGTGAAATGTCTTCTTCCAGACATACAGTATCTCTCAAAAGTAAGTACACCCCTCACATTTGTGTAAATCTTTTCTTCTATCTTTTCATGTGACAACACTGAAGAAATGACACTTGTCTACAATGTAAAGTAGTGAGTGTACAGCTTGTATAACAGTGTCAATTTGCCGTCCCCTCAAAATAACTCAACACACAGCCATTAATGTCTAAACCGCTGGCAACAAAAGTGAGTACACCCCCTAAGTGAAAATGTCCAAATTGGGCCCAATTAGCCATTTTTGCTCCCCGGTGTCATGTGACTCGTTAGTGTTACAAGGTCTCAGGTGTGAATGGGGAGCAGGTGTGTTAAATATGGTGTTATCGCTCTCACTCTCTCATACTGGTCACTGGAAGTTCAACACGGTACCACATGGCAAAGAACTCTCTGAGGGTCTAAAAAAAAGAATTGTTGTTCTACATAAAGATGGTCTGGGCCAGTGATGGCGAACCTTGGCACCCCAGATGTTTTGGAACTACATTTCCCATGATGCTCAACTACACTGCAGAGTGCAGGAGCATCATGGGAAATGTAGTTTCAAAACATCTGGGGTGCCAAGGTTCACCATCACTGGTCTAGGCTATAAGAAGATTGCCAAGACCCTGAAACTGAGCTGCAGCACGGTGGGCAAGACCATACAGCGGTATAACAGGACAGGTTCCACTCAGAACAGGCCTCGCCATGGTCCACCAAAGAAGTTGAGGTCACGTGCTCAGCGTCATATCCAGAGGTTGTCTTTGGGAAATAGACGTATGAGTGCTGCCAGCATTACTGCAGAGGATGAAGGGGTGGGGGGGGTCAGCCTGTCAGTGCTCAGACCATACGCCACACACTGCATCAAAATGGTCTGCATGGCTGTCACCCCAGATGGAAGCCTCTTCTAAAGATGATGCACAAGAAAGACCACAAACAGTTTTCTGGAGACAAGCAGACTAAGGACATGGATTACTGGAACCATGTCCTGTGATCTGATGAGACCAAGATAAACGTATTTGGTTCAGATGGTGACAAGCGTGTGTGGGGGCAACCAGGTGAGGAGGACAAAGACAAGTGTGTCTTGTCTACAGTCCAGCATGGTGGTGGGAGTGTCATGGTCTGGGGCTGCATGAGTGCTGCCGGCACTGGGGGGCTACAGATCATTGAGGGAACCATGAATGCCAACATGTACTGTGACATACTGAAGCAGAGCATGATCCCCTCCCTTCAGAGACTGGACCGCAGGGCAGTATTCCAACATGATAACGACCCCAAACATACCTCCAAGACGACCACTGCCTTGCTAAAGAAGCTGAGGGTAAAGGTGATGGACTGGCCAAGCATGTCTCCAGACCTAAACCCTATTGATCATCTGTGGGACATCCTCAAATGGAAGGTGGAAAAGCGCAAGGTCTCCAACATCCACCAGCTCTGTGATGTCATCATGGAGGAGGGGAAGAGGACTCCAGTGACAACCTGTGAAGCTCTGGTGACCTCCATGCCCAAGAGGGTTAAGGCAGTGCTGGAAAATAATGGTGGCCACACAAAATGTTGACACTTTGGGCCCAATTTGGACATTTTCACTTAGGGGTGTACTCACTTTTGTTGCCAGCGGTTTAGACATTAATGGCTGTGTGTTGAGTTATTTTGAGGGGACGCCAAATTTACACTGTTATACAAGCTGTACACTCACTACTTTACATTGTAGACAAGTGTCATTTCTTCAGTGTTGTCACATGAAAAGATAGAAGAAAATATTTACAGAAATGTGAGGGGTGTACTTACTTTTGTCAGATACTGTAGATGTGTCCTTGGTAAGTGATAGAAGGTATCTCAGGGGCCCCCCGAATGGGACAGTACTTATTTATTTCAGATCCTATTCAGCTTCACTGTGAGTGATGTCACTGCCCCAGACTTAGTATTTCTGGGTGTGTGCTTGGGGTCACCTACTACAAATGTTTGTCTCACTAACACGTTTCGGGATGCACGTCCCCTTCTTCAGGGATGGAACAATGCTTTGTAAATATCGCTTTCAGATCCTATTCAGCTTTCCCTGTGAGTGAGGTCACTGCTTCACAATTCATTTTCCTGGGTGTGTGGTTAGGATTGCCTACTACAAAGTTATTCTCGCAGATACAACCAACGCATTTCGGGACTAGGAATCCCCCCTTTTTCAGAGGTTGAACAACGCTTTGTAACTGTCAATTTCAGATTCTATTCAGCTTCACTCTGAGTGATGTCACTGCCCCCAGAATTAGTATTTCTGGGTGTGTGGTTGGGATCGCCTACCACAAACATTTGTCTCTCAGACCCACTGACGCGTTTCGGGACAAGGACTCCTCCTCCTCCTCCTCTTTCTTCAGGGGTTGAACAACAGTTTATAATAACCCAGTAAGCCTGAACTCAGACTGACCATCAGAAATTAATGGCACCACTGCGCATCTACTAAATGCCTACGCGTTTCTCTGCTTATACTTTGAACACATTCCAGACACACAAAGGTCTCGGCGTCTTTGCCAAGGACCCCCCAACCCACTAGACCACCCCTTACCAGAGCCGCACCCCCACCCTCTCCTGTGTCGCAGACCCCCCCAGTTACAGGGGATCATGTGACAGTGTGTGGGTCTAACAGCCAATCGCCAGGCTCAAGCATTGTCACATGACCTAGGAAAGGACCTTTCCTCCCAATCACCCGACACCAGTACTGGCTGCAACAAAGAAAGAAGTGGTGAGGGAGGGCGCTGCCCGGATTTGTATGGATGGGGTTCAGGAGAGGCGCCCTTTGCAAAGACACCCCCACTCCGTCCACATTGACCGTCTGCTTTTCTTTACAGATGTATGGCGCCATCTTTGTTCAGTCATCGCCAAAGAAGCTGAGGGTAAGGGTGCTGGACTGGCCAAGCATGTCTCCAGACCTAAACCCTATCCAGGATCACCATCTACGTCTTGGAGGCGGATGCCGAGTCGGAGATGACACACCTGATGTCTGCGCAGTTCTTGGCAGTGTTCGGAAAAGTCTGACACAGATCAGCCCCTGGCTGTAGCTTCCCACCTTGTGACTTGCTACAAAGTTACAATGTACAGCCTGATTACTGGGGAAGGGGAGCCTGGGGAAATGCTTCCTCCTGCCTGCAGCAGACTGATGACTAGACCTGTGCACTGCCGAAAAATGTGTTTTAGTTTTGGGGGGGGGGGGGGGGTTGTTTTTCGGGTCATTCGTTATGATCGCAATTCGTAAATTCCAAAAATAAAAAAGAAAATCCAAAAATTGGAAAGATTAACTAATAATAATAATAACTAACTATTATAATTCAAGGTGTTGGAATTTCCTTTCAAATTTGGCTGTTTGTGAAAGTAACGAATACGAATTTATCCGAAGTTACGAATTATCCGACATAACGAATAACGAATGACGCATCTAAACCAATGGAACGGAAACAAATTAATAATAATAATAATAAGTTTTTATTATTATTATTATTGTTGTTATTTATTATTATTAATTCATTACATTCCATTCGTTTAGATGCAGCATTTGTTCTAATAATTGGTAACTTCGGATAAATTTGTATTGGTTACTTTCACTAACAGCCAAATTTGAAAGGAAATTCCAATACCTAGAATTGTAATAGTTATTAGTTGTTATTTCAGATTTTTCGCGTTTTCGGATTTTCGAATTTACGAATTTTCAAACTTGTTAAACAGGTTTTCCAAATTAATGAATTTGTTGAAATTCGTTAAAAAACTAATTTGGAAACTAAACTAATTGCACATGTCTACTGATGATCTGATGACATCATCTCAGCCCTAGGCAAAGTCACTGGTTTAGGTGAGACTGAGGAAATTCTTCATCCTGCCTGCAGCAGACTGGTGACATTATCTCTGTCCTAAGCAAAGTCACTAGTGGAGGGGAGACAGAGGAAATGCTTCCTCCTGCCTGCAGCAGACTGAGGGCATCATCTCAGTCCTAGGCAAAGTCACTGGTTTAGGTGAGACTGAGGAAATTCTTCATCCTGCCTGCAGCAGACTGGTGACATTATCTCTGTCCTAAGCAAAGTCACTAGTGGAGGGGAGACAGAGGAAATGCTTCCTCCTGCCTGCAGCAGACTGGTGACATTATCTCTGTCCTAAGCAAAGTCACTAGTAGAGGGGAGACAGAGGAAATACTTCCTCCTGCCTGCAGCAGACTGATGGCATCATCTCAGTCCTAGGCAAAGTCACTGGTTGAGGGGAGACTGAAGAAATACTTCCTCCTGCCTGCAGCAGATTGATGACATCATCTCAGCCCTAGGCAAAGTCACTGGTTGAGGGGAGACTGAAGAAATACTTCCTCCTGCCTGCAGCAGATTGATGACATCATCTCAGCCCTAGGCAAAGTCACTGGTTGAGAGGACACTGAGGAAATGCTTCCTCCTGCCTGCAGCAGACTGATGACATCATCTCAGCCCTAGGCAAAGTCACTGGTGAAGGGGACATTGAGGAAATGCTTCCTTCTGCCTGCAGCAGATTGATAACATCATCTCAGCCTAGGCAAAGTCACTGGTTGAGAAGAGACTGAGGAAATGCTTCCTCCTGCCTGCAGCAGATTGATAACATCATCTCAGCCTAGGCAAAGTCACTGGTTGAGAAGAGACTGAGGAAATGCTTCCTCCTGCCTGCAGCAGACTGATGACATCATCTCTGCCCAGGCTAAGTCAATGACTGGACCTCGGGGGTGGGGTTTAATGATAAAGGGTGAAGCTTTCCTGAACCATGTTCCTGTTGCTGTATAATGTGACATGTCGGGGATTTATTCTTGTGGCGGGTCTGACACTTGTAGGGCTCCTTTCCCCAGAAGCGGTGATACTGATTGGGTTACACTCGGAGTTCTGGTTGTCGGAGGGGATCGGCTCTATGGAGGTAGATTCTGTCCTTATCAGGGTGACGCTCGATGTTCACAGAGAATCCGTTCGTCTTCCTCCGACGCGTCTTATTCTCTAATATATCCGAAATGCCGATTCCAAAAAAAAAGAACGTCTGCCATTCATTGGGCAGGTGCTGTATTAATGGTCCAATCACCGGCTTTTATTCTGATCAATGGAGTTGTCAACGCCGAGAAGACAAGGCAATGGCGTCACCAGACCGCCACATCTGCGCTATTTACTAAACAGACGCCAATTATCACAAACAGACGTGTTCCCTCTGCCTGTAAAGTGCCGTGTGACTCCTGGATATTAGAGAAATGTTTGGCCTGCTGTAGAATTTATTTTATATTCTAAGGAGGCGGAGGCTTCCTGGGGGGGAGGGGACATGGGAGGGGACAGCCTGCTGCTGCTGCATTCCCGACCAATAGCAACAGCAGGTGTTTTGGCAGCCAATCCTGATTGACTAAGTCAGCCCTGCTAGGAGAGAGGGAGGGGCATGTTCCTCTAATGAGATGCTGCAGTCTGCGTAATCTGATCTCTCCTGCTCTACATTGCTTACATTGTATTTTTTGTTATATTTGTAATGGCGGTGATTAGCGCCTTACAGTGGTATTGTGATAGTACAGTGGGCAATCTGCCACTGACGCTGGCTGGGGGGTACACTAACTAACTGCCACTGACCTCACCAGTGACACTAATACAGTGATCAGTGATAATACTAAATACTGTCACTGTACTAATGACACTGGCTGGGAAGGGGTTAACATCTAGGGGTGATCAAAGGGTTAAGTGTGTGCCTAGCAATGTGTAACGTGTGCTGATTTTTTCTAAAAATCTCTTTCTTCTCCCTGCTTTGCAGGGAGAAGGAACAAAACGATCATTACCTCTGTAGAGAGCTCTGTGTTGACTGCCAACACAGGGCTCTGGGCTGTGATTGGACACAGCAGATCAGCCGTGACCCATTGGGCGGGACCTGCTGACAAAATTTCGCTATGTCTGATCACAGCAGGATTCGGCGCGCATGCGCCCTGTATCCGGAGGAGGCCAATGACGTACAGGTACACCGCTGTGCCTGTATGGGCCACCTGTCTGCAGTGGTAGAGAGTAATCAGGTGTCTTGGGAGCCGCACATCAAGTCAAGACCTGCTGTATGATGGTGAATGGAGGTCTCATCCTGGACCCCCGACCGGCCACACCCCCAACGTGTTTCACTCCGCCCCATTGGAGCTTACTCATGAGACCTGTCCACAGTACACTGCAGGTGGGTGGTCTTTAAGAGGTTAAACTGTTACCACAAGGTTGGAAGAGCACAATTGTGTACAACGTCCTTGTATTATGTAATATTAACAGTATCCTTCACCGGAGGTACCTGAACTCCATCATTTGGATTATTTGGAGGTAAGTCCACATGCACTATATTGTCAAAAGTATTGGGACGCCTGCCTTTACATGCATGTGATTTTTAATGGCATCCCAGTCTTAGTCCGTAGAGTTCAATATGGAGTTGGCCCACCCTTTGCAGCTATAACAGCTTCAACTCTTCTGGGAAGGCCGTCCACAAGGTTTAGGAGTGTGTCTATGGGAATGTTTCACCATTCTTCCAGAAGAGCATTTGTGAGGTCAGGCGCTGATGTTGGTTGAGAAGGCCTGGCTAGCAGTCTCTTCTCTAATTCACCCCAAAGGTGTTCTATCGGGTTGAGGTCAGGACTCTGTGCAGGCCAGTCAAGTTCCTCCACCCCAAACTCGCTCATCCAGGTCTTTATGGACCTTGCTTTGTGCACTGGCCCAAATCATTTGGTGGAGGGGGGATTATGATGTGGGGGTTGTTTTTCAGGGGTTGGACTTGGCACCTTCGTTTCCAGTGAAGGGAAATCTTAAGACGTCAGCATATCAAGACATTTTGGACAATTTGATGCTCCCAACTTTGTAGGAACAGTTTGGGGACGGTCCCTTCCTGTTCCAACATGACTGCACACCAGTGCACAAAGCAAGGTCCATAAAGACATGGATGAGCGAGTTTGGGGTGGAGGAACTTCACTGACTTCATCCCCATAGAACACCTTTGGAATGAATTAGAGCAGAGACTGCTAGCCAGGCCTTCTCATCCAGCACCAGTGCCTGACCTCACAAATGCTCTTCTGGAAGAATGGTCAAAAATTCCCATAGACACACTCCTAAACCTTGTGGACAAACCTTCCCAGAAGAGTTGAAACTGTTATAACTGCAAAGGGTGGGCCAACTCAATACTGAACCCTACGGACTAAGCCCCTGTACAGACGGTCGGACATTCTGCCAACCAAATCCGTCTGATTTTGCCTGTCGGATTGTGTCCGAAACTGTTGCATACACACGGTCAGACTAAGTTGTCGAAAAATCCGATCATTCAGAACGTGATGACGTAATTTCGTTACGATGGGACTACATTCAGGCTAGTAGCCAATAGCTTTGATGTAGGAATTTGATCTGAGCATGCGTGGCAAATCAAAATTCTCTACACATGATCGGAGTATATCCGATCGAACCATTTGGTCGGAAAATATTTCCAACATGTTGGAAAATTGGGTCCGATGGATATTCCGACGGAATCAGTCCGATGGAGACCACACACAGTCGGATTATCCGACAACACGGTCCGATAGGACACATTCTGACCGATTCTCCGACCGTGTGTACAAGGGCTAAGACTGGGAGATCATTAAAGCTCATGGAAGGGCAGGCGTCACAATACTTTTGACAATATAGTGTACCTTCTCCCATATGGTAGGTCTGATGGTCAGGTGTCCACAATCTTGGCCACATAGTGTAGTTCCCATATTTTCCTGTTACTAGAAATAAGGTGTCAATGTGTAATTTCAGAATATCTACTGGGAGGATAACGCCGCTCTGTAGATTTTTCTCAGCCGTTCTCTAGTTTAATAAATGAGCCCCCCGTGTCTGCTTTATATGATGGAGGTTACAAAGAGTTAAGGAGAGCACTCCGGGGGGGACGCAGAGGAGATGAGGGGGCATCTCCGCTGCAGAACACCCAGAATCTCTGTATAAGGAGTCCTGTGACGGCGCTGGCCCCGGGGCTGTGTGTTATTATAGAAGCACCAGCTGAGAGCTTTGTGTGTGCGGAGAGTGACTCCGGCGGGCTGTGATTAATGAGGCCTTTCTTCTCATCCCATCATGTCTTCATCGTGGAGGAAACCTGCCATTACTGTACGCCGCTCCAATTTCTGACCTACATAGCCACGTTCCGCCCCTGCCCTCCCAGACCCCTCACTGCTCCGAACCCCCACATTTATCTGCAGTGAAAACTATCTGGGCTCCCCATAGTCACCAGATGGAGGGAAGCTTTTCGATTGTCAGCTGGAGAATGAAAGTCTTATGCCGCGTACACACGATCGGACTTTCCGACAACAAATCCGTGGAATTTTGTTCGAAGGTTGTTGGCTCCAACTTGTTTTGCGTACACACGGTCACACAAATGTTGGCCAACAATTACGAACGTAGTGGCGTACAAGACGTACGGCGAGCCGATAAAAAGGGAGTTCAATAGTCAGGCGCCACCCTTTGGGCTCCTTCTGCTAATGTTGTTTGGTGAGCATTGATTCTGAGCATGCGTGTTTGTACTTTTGTCCAACAGACTTGTGTACACATGATCGGAAAGTCCGACAACACACATTTCATAGTTTCATAGTTAGTAAGGTTGAATAAAGACACCAGTCCATCCAGTTCAACCTGAGTGAGTGTCTACTCCTATCCCTGTACATTGCACACTCACATTGGTCCCTACCCTCAGGGAGCCCACAATCCAAGGTCCCCATTCATATACAAGGGGCCAATTTTGGACAGAAGCCAATTATACCTACCTGCATGTCTTTGGAGTGTGGGAGGAAACCGGAGTAAACCCACGCAGGCAAAGGGAGAACATGCAAACTCCAGGCAGGTAGTGTCGTGGTTGGGAATCGAACAAGCGGCCCTTTTTACTGCTAGGCAAGAGTGCTAACCACTACACCACTGTGCTGCCCTGTTGTTTGCAGAAAATTTGAGAGCATGCTAGCCAACATTTGTTGGCGGAAATTCCGACAGCAAATGTCCGATGGAACATACACACGGTCGGACTTTCCGCCAATAAGCTCACATCCAACCTTTGTTGTCAGAAAATCCGATCGTGTGTACGTGTCATGAGATTGACTTCTCATGAATGGAAACAGCCATAGATAAATTGAAATTTGGCCAGTCCCTGCTGAACCGGCTGAATTTTGATCCATCTATGGCCACGACAAGTTGTAGTCCAGCATGAGTAGTACTGATTTTGAATGCATAAATAAATCATCGAAATGACACAATCATCGTTTTATAGTCATACCTTCCTCAATGTGATCTGAGCTCCTGTTGAGTGATAGTTTGATTGGAAAAGGTCATAGTGTATAGCCAACAGTGTGTAAACCCCCCCCCCAAATGATTGAGTTAAGTGTTTCCAGTGAAAGGTACTGATAATACTACAGCGTACAAAGACATGTCAGAAAATTGTGTGCTTCAGCCTTGTGGTAACTTTACTACTTGACTGCGCCCCTGTGCATGAAGCCAGCTCCACAAAGACATGGTTTGGCCAGTTTGGTGTGGAGGAACTCAAGTGGTTGCACAAAGCCATCTCTATAAATACACAGTTTGATGAGTTTCATTTGAAGGAACTCAAATGGTCTACACAAAACGAGCTCCATAAAGACATGGTTTGATGAGTTTTCTGTAGAGGAGTTCAAGTGGTCTTCACAAAGCCATCTCCATATAGACATAGCTTGATGAGTTTGGTGTGAAAGAACTCAAGTGGTCTGAACAAAACCAGCTCCATTAAAACATTGCTGATGAGTTTTACGCGAAGGACCCTAGTGGTCTGCACAAAGCCAGAGCCAAAAAGATATGGTTTGGTGACGTTGCTGTGGAGAAAATCAAGTGGTCTGCATAAAGCCAGATCCATAAAGTCGTGGTTTGGCCAGCTTGGGGTGGAGGAACTCAAGTGGTTTGCACAAAATCATCTCCATAAATACATGGTTTGATGAGTTTGGTTTGAAGGAGCTCTAGTGGTCTGCAAAAAGTCAGATCCATAAAGACATGGTGTGGTGAGTTTGGTTTGAAGGAACTTAAAGCGGAGTTCCACCCAAAAATGGAACTTCCGCTCCTCGCCCCCTTACATGCCACATTTGGCATGTCATTTTTTTGGGGGGGGGGGTAGTGGGGGCTTCATTAAGAGGGGGATTTCCTGTCCCACTTCCTTCTTCCTCCCATGGACTGCCGAGGCGACTCCTCCTTTTTGCCTTAGGCGGCCCCTCCCTCTAGGCGATCTCCTGGGACACGTGACAGGTTCCAGCAGATCGCCTGTCCACTCCGGGAGCGCAGTGCGACTCCCACATGCTCCTTGCGTGTCTGGCCGTGAAGCCAAAAGCTGTCACAGCCGGGTGCCCAGAGTAGCAATGGAGGGGAAGAGGAGGGACGCTCCGTTCGGCCGCTTTGCTGGAGCCTGGAACAGGTAAGTGTCTGTTTATTAGAAGTCAGAAACTACACTTTTTGTAGCTGCAGACTTTTAATAAACATAAAAAGCCTGGAACTCCACTTTAAGTGCTCTTCACAAAGCCAGCTCCATATAGATGTGGTTTGATGAGTTGGTTTGAAGGAGCTCTTCTGGTCTGCACAAAGCCAGCTCCATAAAGACAGAGTTTTATGAGTTGAGTTTGAGGGAATACAAAGGGGTCTGCACAAAGCCAGCTCCATAAAGACATGGTTTGAGTTTGGTGTGAAGGAGCTGTAGTGGTCTGCACAAAGTCTGCTTTATAAAGAGGTGGTTTGATGAGTTTGCCGTGGAGGAACTCAAGTGGCCTTCACAGTTCCCTGACCTCAACTCTGTTGAATACCTTGCCGGTGAATTGGAAAGCCAATAGCATGTCACAGATATTACAGAATTCCCAAAAACAGTCCCAAAAATCTTGAGGGAAGTTTTCAATAATGGCCATGGTTTTGGAATGGGATGTCCAGTACTGGGACAAGTTCATCTATCTCCCAGAGCAAGAATGTGGAACTGCCCCCCCCCCCATAAAGACATGGTTTGAGTTTGGCGTGAAGGAGCTATAGTGGTCTGCAAAAAGTCGGCTTTATAAAGAGGTGGTTTGATGAGTTTGCCGTGAACTCAAGTGGCCTTCACAGTTCCCTGACCTCAACTCTGTTGAATACCTTGCAGGTGAATTGGAATGTCAATAGCATGTCGCAGATATTACAGAATTCCCAGAAACAGTCCCAAAAATTTTGAGGGAAGTTTTCAATAATGGCCATGGTTTTGGAATGGGATGTCCAGTACTGGGACAAGTTCATCTACCTCCCAGAGCAAGAATGTGGAACTGCCCCCCCGTTAATGCATGCTGTAGTATGGGTTTACTGCCATGTGTCCATTCCCTGCCTCCTTGCACTGCTGTGCCCAGGACAGCTGCCCCTCCTGCCCACCTCTTGTCCTGGCCCTTGGTACGTCCAGTAAGATCACATATATGTGTGTAATGGTCAGGGGTCCTTCAAAGTTTGGCCAAATACTGTTACTTGGTTGCTGAGTGGTTTGACTTTTTTCTATGTTGAAAACTAATGCTGGCCATACACTGTTCAAATTTCGAAAGAATTTTCTTTTGAAAATCGTATCTAAGAATTTTTCGTATGA
This sequence comes from Lithobates pipiens, assembly GCF_037356315.1. Lineage (NCBI taxonomy): Eukaryota > Metazoa > Chordata > Amphibia > Anura > Ranidae > Lithobates > Lithobates pipiens. The sequence goes on along the minus strand of NW_027507764.1, from coordinate 23,161,507 downwards.
ATTTTCGCACCATTAGTGGGCTGCAGCAACAGCCGATTTTCGTGCGGAAATAAAATTTGAGGAATCGGACATGTTGGAAATTTTTAGAAAAACAAACGATTTTCTAATCAATGATGGGAGAATCGTGCGAGAAACGTAATAAGAAAAGAAAATGTACGGAGATAAAAGAAAATTTACGGAGAGAAAAGAAGATTCCCAGCCAAGAAAATTCTTTTCTGTAGCAACATGAGGTGAAATTGAAGGCTTGGTCGGCCGAATTTCGAAAATCAATGGTGGCATCATCGGATCACAAAAAAAACGAATTTTCTGATTTTGAAAAGAAAATTCGTTTGAAATTCGACCGTGTATGGCCTGCACAAAGAATCTCAATTTTTTTAAGCTAATATTGTAATGCAATGCAGCTGTGGATAACCACAACACACCGGAGGTTTGTAGCTGCCTAGAAAAGAATTGTAGTCAGTTATTGCTGCTTCCGCACCCATCTACAAATCAGCAGAGGAAGTCAGTAGAGAGATACAGCTACTACAAATGTCTGCGATAGAGTTGCTAGTATGACATGACCCTAATGGAAGTGCCAACTACCGGGGTCCAGGAGAATAACAAGGGTCGGGTCTGAATAACAATTTTCTGAGGCCATTGGTGGTCTTCAGTCTCGAAGGAAAACACATAATGGGAAATTAAAGAAAATGGCAAATATAATAGAGGAGAGGTTGGGGCAAAATGCTCGATGAAAACTGCTATTCAGAAGAAGGAAATGATTGTGTTATTATAGCATTACATCCACAGATGTCAGACCGACAAAAATACATTGTGATTGTCAATTTCAATTGCTGTAAACATGAAGAGGTCCTTTGAAGGACTTTAGCAAAAAATGTAACTTGAATTCAAATTGGTAATTCCTTGTATTGTGGTCGTTGGTTGTCATTGAAAAGGGCATGTTTCTGATTTCTCTTGAACCCTTGGAACAGGACACATTAGTAACCAATGTCTTTGTTCTGGTTTTCAGGAGAAGAAAGGACAGGAAGTCCAGAAAGGTCCCGAGGTGGAAGTGGCCAAGCTGGACCGACTCCTCGTTCTGGTCAGAGAACCGGAGAACAAATCTGGGTAATGAGATCATGGTTATCTGAAGAATGTTGGGCTGGATGTTAAACTTTATTATGTATCTGAGTAAAAATTATTCCATATAATGTATAAAAAAAATAAAATCTCTATTTTTCATGGCTGACTTCCCACTATTTTCTTGTGTATTTACAGTGTCTGAAGTACGACAGCTAACTTTTTCTTTTGTCACTCTAGGGGGATAAAATGGAGATGTCGATTGGCTGCCATTTGTAGCACTGAAAGTTTTTTCATTTACTTTCATTTGTGAAGCCCCAGGTGATTTCTAGTGACCCTTTTCACCTGGCCATTGCTGTGTGTTACCGCAAGATGATTAACATATGGCATTTTGTACATTAATGTGCTTTGCTTTAAGGCAGCCCATTTATTTGGAATGTCACCTAAAAAAAATACAGCACTCGGATATCTTTAAACGCCCTGCACATAAACAAAATACATGGAAAAAAAGGAACCTTAAAATTATTATATATATATTATATATATATTATATATATATATATATATATATATATATATATATAAAACTATATTACCAAAAGTATTGGGATGTCTGCCTTTACACACACAAACTTTAATGGCATCCCAGTCTTAGTCTGTAGGGTTCAATGTTGCGTTGGCCCGCCCTTTGCAGCTATAACAGCTTCAACTCTTCTGGGAAGGCCGTCCACAAGGTTTAGAAGTGTTTCTATGGGAATGTTTGACCATTCTTCCAGAAGCGCATTTGTGAGGTCAAATGTTGCGACCTTGGATGAGAAGGCCTGGCTCGCAGTCTCCTATCTAATTTATCCCAAAGGTGTTCTATCAGGTTGAGGTCAGGACTCTCAAGTTCCTCCACCCCAAACTCGCTCATCCATGCCTTTATGGACCTTGCTTTGCCCACTGGTGCGCTGGATGGTGGATGAGTGAAGGACGAGTCAGCTGATTAGGAAACCCAAGCCCAGAGCCGCTTTTTCCAGCTTCTGGCTCTGGGCTTGGGCTTCCTAGTCAGCTGGCTCGTCTTCCACTCGACCAGCATCAGCCATTACACGCCAACACCCTGGGCTGTCGGCGGTCTGTCACGATCCCGCAATATGAGGAAACTTCAGCTCCATGTCAGCCAGCCTCTTGAGCTTCGGTCAGTGGATTTCATCTCAGTCCGGATTCCATCTGGTGCAACATGGACATTGGCTCCACCCATGTTCCACAGTCAACAACTGTGGAAGCCGTCAGCTCCTCACTGCCCCGGTGACCTCGAGTGGTATTGTAGGCTCTTTCGTTTTTATCCATACCCATACATATACTGGTTATCACCCCATTTTGAGTCCTTTTATGGGTTTTGAAGAAAATAAACTGTTTTAATTTATTACTTCTCTTGTTGGATTGACTTGGCATTTATCCTGCTATTAACTCATTGAATGAATGAATGAATGAAATACTTGTATAGCGCACAATGCGACCTGAATCGCCTCTAGGCGCTGTGGCGAGCTTTGATCATCTGCTAAAAGAGAAAGGTCTCGAGTTTTTTCCTAAAAGCCAGGTGATTTTCTTCCAGGCGGATGTTGATTGGTAGAGCATTCCATAGCCGAGGCCCTTGGACAGCGAATCTCCGATCCCCCTTGGATTTATACCGGGCTTTGGGCACGAGGAGGAGGTTTTTGTTGGCTGATCGAAGACTGCGGTTTGGTGTGTAATGATTTATTTTCTCCATTAGGTATTGCGGAGCTTCTCTATGCACGCATATGTGGGTGAGGCAAAGGGTCTTGAACGTGATCCGATTTTTTTCAGTTAGTTGAGCACTTAGCCCCTTACGTTTCTCAAACATTCCCATAGACACACTTCTAAAACTTGTGGACGGCCTTCCCAAAAGAGTTGAAGCTGTTATAGGTGTAAAGGGTGGACCAATTCAATATTGAACCCTACGGACTAAGACTGGGATACCATTAAATTTTATGTCCGTGTAAAGGCAGGTGTCCCAATACTTTTGGCAGTATAGTGTGTGTGTGTGTGTGTGTGTGTGTGTGTGTGTGTGTGTGTGTGTGTGTGTGTGTGTGTGTGTGTGTAAATACATATACATACAATATCTCAAAAAGTAAGTACACCCCTCACATTTTTGTAAATATTTTATTATATCTTTTCATGTGACAACACTGAAGAATTGACACTTGTCTACAATGTAAAGTAGTGAGTGTACAGCTTGTATAACAGTGTAAATTTGCTGCCCCCTCAAAATAACTTAATGCAAAGCCACAACCCCTAAGTGAAAATGTCCAAATTGGGCCCAAAGTGTTAATATTTTGTGTGGCCACCATTATTTCCCAGCACTGCCTTAACCCTCTTGGGCATGGAGGTCACCAGAGCTTCACAGGTTGCCCTCCTCCCCTCCTCCATGATGACTTTACGGAGCTGGTGGTTATTAGAGACCTTGCGCTCCTCCACCTTCCGTTTGAGGATGTCCCACAGATACTCAATAGGGTTTAGGTCTGGAGACATGCTTAGCCAGTCCATCACCTTTACCCTCAGCTTCTTTAGCAAGGCAGTGGTCATCTTGGAGCATTCTTCCCACTGATCACCAATGTAAGGAACATTCTTCTCACTGATCACCAATGTAAGGAACATTCTTCCCACTGATCACCAATGTAAGGAACATTCTTCTCACTGATCACCAATGTAAGGCACATTCTTCCCACTGATCACCAATGTAAGGAACATTCTTTCCACTGATCACCAATGTAAGGAACATTCTTCTCACTGATCACCAATGTAAGGAACATTCTTCTCACTGATCACCAATGTAAGGAGCATTCTTCTCACTGATCACCAATGTAAGGGATATTCTTCCCACTGATCACCAATGTAAGGAGCATTCTTCTCACTGATCACCAATGTAAGGGATATTCTTCTCACTGATCACCAATGTAAGGGACATTCTTCCCACTGATCACCAATGTAAGGAACATTCTTCTCACTGATCACCAATGTAAGGAACATTCTTCTCACTGATCACCAATGTAAGGAACATTCTTCTCACTGATCACCAATGTAAGGAACATTCTTCCCACTGATCACCAATGTAAGGAACATTCTTCTCACTGATCACCAATGTAAGGCACATTCTTCCCACTGATCACCAATGTAAGGAACATTCTTTCCACTGATCACCAATGTAAGGAACATTCTTCTCACTGATCACCAATGTAAGGAACATTCTTCTCACTGATCACCAATGTAAGGAACATTCTTCTCACTGATCACCAATGTAAGGGACATTCTTCTCACTGATCACCAATGTAAGGAACATTCTTCTCACTGATCACCAATGTAAGGAACATTCTTCTCACTGATCACCAATGTAAGGAACATTCTTCTCACTGATCACCAATGTAAGGAACATTCTTCTCACTGATCACCAATGTAAGGAACATTCTTCCCACTGATCACCAATGTAAGGAACATTCTTCTCACTGATCACCGATGTAAGGAACATTCTTCCCACTGATCACCAATGTAAGGAACATTCTTCCCACCGATCACCAATGTAAGGAACATTCTTCCCACTGATCACCAATGTAAGGAACATTCTTCTCACTGATCACCAATGTAAGGAACATTCTTCTCACTGATCACCAATGTAAGGAACATTCTTCTCACTGATCACCAATGTAAGGAACATTCTTCCCACTGATCACCAATGTAAGGAACATTCTTCCCACTGATCACCAATGTAAGGGACATTCTTCTCACTGATCACCAATGTAAGGAACATTCTTCTCACTGATCACCAATGTAAGGAACATTCTTCTCACTGATCACCAATGTAAGGAACATTCTTCTCACTGATCACCAATGTAAGGAACATTCTTCTCACTGATCACCAATGTAAGGAACATTCTTCCCACTGATCACCAATGTAAGGAACGTTCTTCTCACTGATCACCAATGTAAGGAACATTCTTCCCACTGATCACCAATGTAAGGGACATTCTTCTCACTGATCACCAATGTAAGGAACATTCTTCTCACTGATCACTGTAAACACTTTCAGTATAGAAGAGCCTGCACAACAAGACTTAAGGGAAGGCCAGAGCTCAGCTTTAAATGAGGCCACCTTTCAGGTAAAGAGGGTCAATGGCCGTGCTGCTCACACTGGCTATAAGAGGAAATCCTTTCCTATGTGCGATCCTCAGATACAGCTTTTTTTTATGTGATGTGATGTTCCTCCAGCTGCCAGAACTTCTCGGATGAAAGGTTTCCGTAAAAGAGATTCTATACTCGTATCCTTCACAGCCCAGGGCCATAAACACAGAGAGACCCAACTAACTACTATATTAGTATCAAAGGCATATGTAAAATAAAGAGATAAAATAGAATAAAACAGCTGTATTAAAAGTAGAAAAAAACTCTACATGAATTGTAGCGGAGCCGGAACTGAGACTTCTGATGTAAATCTGGAGATGATACAGCTCAGGTGAGTGAGTGCACCAGCCCGTGATCTACCTTATCTTAAGCCTCGTACACACAAACGGACTTTAAACAAACTCTTGTTTTGGGATTTCTGTCTAAAGGCCGTTGGCGGTGAACTTGTATTGCATACACACGGCAGGACTTTTTCCAGCCAACTTTTGCCAAATGACGTGGTTTTTCTGCTCTTTACCGCCACCCTTTGGTCAACTTCTGTATTGTTTGATCTTTTGCGTTGGTTCTGAGCATGCGTGTTTGTACTTTGAACTTAAGTCCAATGGTTTTCTGTACACATGATCGGACTTTTCTCCATCGAACTTTTGTTGCCGAACTTTTGTCCGATGAAAAACGAAAAAGTTTGTCCGATGGAGCGTATACACGGTCGGATGTTGCCTTAAAACAGCTAATTTGCATGTCTGTTGTCAAAAAGTCAGATCGTGTATATGGGCCTTTCCAGTTCCCAACAAGTGAGCGGCACCTCCCAGACAAAGAGTCCATAGCCTAATATTTATTATTTGTTGCAATCTATAACAGCCCTTACGGCTCCTAAATGGGTGTTGGCCAGAGTGCTAAGTCTCCAACAATACTTTGGTTTTTCGGGTTATGTTCTATGAGATTATGAGAGACTTACTGTGTTACAAAGTGACACCATGTCCACATTTTATAAAATCTGGACCCCTTGGACATGCCTCCTACCGTTCAATGGACTCCCTATCAATCTACCATTATTAATCTTACAGTGCTCATCTTTTCTTAGAAATGACCACCCCATCGCCACCCCATTTTTTTTTTTCAGGAGCCCCTTCCTTTCCTTCATCCTGGTTCCATTGACCGTTTATTTTTAGATGGTTGAGGGCAATTCAGTCCTCCTTGTTCTTTGTTTAGTCCAGAATGATGTAGACATACACTGGGATACACAGGTATACAATAGGTGAGCGGAAGACTCCACACCTATAATAAATGTAGGCAATGGCATAGGCTACAGGTTACAACCATTTGCATTCATCTCCCCTCAATAAAACTTTTGAACCTTTCATCAGCCCCTTTAAGTGAGTTTTAATTCCCAGGGGATGGTGAGGCTTCTTCACCTTGTGGTTGCTGTGATTGGCTCTCATAGCGGTCACATAATCGGGAGTCTGTCCTGTCGGTAGACGCAATGACTTAAGCTGGCCATAGATGGTTTGAATCTCGACCGGTTCAGCAGGTACCAACCAAGATTCAAACCATCTCTTGGTAGACTGATTGTACCCAAGATGGTTCATCGATCGACTTGGGTATAACCAGCATGTCGCATTTTGACATGTGATTATTACCGGTAAAATGCAAAAGAAAATCGCATTAAGCTTAAGAATTGTCGATGGTAGCTTAGTCAGTGTGCTGAGAGCGCTCTCTCAGCACACAACCTCAAGCCACCATGGACGCATAAGTGCAAGAGCTGGGCAATAAACCCCACCTGTAGTCAGGTGCAGTCTCTATTCTCCACTGCAGGTGGTGCTCAACCGTAGCATCAATGCAGGTAGGGAAGGAAGTAGAAAGGAACTCCGTTCCTCTATTGCAGGGATATGCAATTAGCGGACCTCCAGCTGTTGCAGAACTACAAGTCCCATGAGGCATAGCAAGACTCTGATAGCCACAAGCATGACACCCAGAGACAGAGGCATGATGGGACTTGTCGTTTTGCAACAGCTGGAGGTCCGCTAATTGCATATCCCTGCTCTATTGTTTCCTCAGTTACAGGGAGGCAGCTATCCCATTGGATGGCAGCGCCTCATGTGACTTTGGCAGCCATCTTGGGTCAGCCAGAGTCTGTTTAAGACCCTGACTCTTGGGCTTGGCACACTTTTGGACAGGTTAGGGACAGCTACCCCGTCTGTCACAGACAGTGGAAGTGATAAGAAAAAGTTCCAGTGGAGTAGAGAGAGAGCCAGGCCTATGTCTACCTTTTCAGGAAGCTTCCCTTTTGGGTCAGAACAGCCGGGCTGCACTTCGCTCCCCGAGACGGAGTCTTCTGCCTGCTGATTATCTGATGATCCATTGTAAGTGACCTCAGTCGGGTGAACTCCCTGCCAGGCCTGTTTGTACCGTTGACTTGGCTGTTACATTTCAACGTCCTCTGCAAATTGTGACTCTGTTTTTTTTTTTTCTGCCAGCCACACCACGCTGTACCTATCCAACACACCCTCTGTGCCACCACCTACATGCATGCTGTGTCTGCCAAGTGGTTAACAAAAGAATCCATACCAGCCATACACAACCATCTAAAATTCTGAAGATTTAAAATACAATAGTTCCATCAAGCGACAAATCATTACAATGCAAGCCTTGGGACAGACTCTGGGGTGAAACGCGTTATCACAAGAATTTATATTAGTAAGCAGCTGATGAGGGAATGCAAGATCCTCAAATAATGTGAAACATCTACATGCAGAAAAAAAATACTTGTGCATAACATTTGGATGAATTACAGAATCCGCAGGAGCTTTGAGGAATTGGATCTGAGCCTTACCGCCAATGAAGGAAACTGCTGTCCCTTACCTGCAGTGGGGTGATTGGTTACGTTGGGGGACTATTATTGTTTGTGAGGTGCTGATTACTATAAACCTGGAGATGCTAATCCATGGCTTAGAGCATTACCAGGTATGAACAGGAGACCCCCCCCCCCCCCCGTTTCTCATCACAGTCAGCACTTATGTATCATTACATAAATGCAACCATCTTCCTGATTGAACAAAACAAATTTCACTTATTTATGCATCAAGGTAAATAAGTCATTTAAGAAGTGATTATATATTACCATATAGATTATAGGCCTGATTGCAAAGAGATGGCTGGTGAGGTAGGGGGAAGAGGAGGAGAAGAGACCTGATGAAGACACTTTGGAGCCTGGAGAAGGTGTCGGATAATTTAAAGTTCATTTCAATTTTCAGTCCGCCCAAAAGTGGTTTCTTAATCACATCACAGGACACAGACTTCATATTCGTGACTGCTTGGGTTATGCTGCCACCTTCAGGTGAATGGACTCTGGTCAAAAAAAGAGAGGAATCTCCGCCTAGGTATAGCTCCTTCTAGCTCAGATAAGCCTCAGATTTAAGCTAGGGTCCTTAGGTGATAAATGTACCTAGCTACATCCTAATGAAGATCTCTTTTTGTGGGCTTTAGTTCCCCTAATTCCAGGCCTGTTCTTAACACCCCTGTTGGGGCAGCGGAGATTTCATCCAGATCAGATGCTATGGCCAGTAGGTCATGGACCAAGACCCCATGTACAGAGTAGGGAAGGCCTGTAATGCCATGGGTAGTGATCTCCAGGGCACCTGACTTTGCTGGTAGGGTGCTCTACATGTCCAGGGCAGTGATCTCCAGGAGGGAGAGAGTCAATCCCTGAAGGTCCTGTGGGGTGCACTCAACGTGATGGGTGAAGATTGGGCCTGCTGGTCCTGCAGCATGGAATGATGAGTGCCTCTGGATTTGATGGAGCAGGTGGCAGTCTTTCCTTACAGAGTTCTTTGTGCATTGAGGCTGTTAGTCTGTTTTCTCACAGCCGGATTGATACACTATAGTAGTAGTGTTCAGAAGGAGCGACCATTGTGCATGGCACCATTTTGATGTTTCCTTGGGCCCAGCAAAAAGTACTTTGCAGGCTCCTACAGCTCAGTACAGCCAGTGGTGCAGCTACTCTGCCACCCCCCCCTCACAAGGCACAAAAGCTTAAGCACCAGGGACACTTCTTCATCGGGGGGGGGGGGGTTGGGGGTGACTACCTCTTAGGTATTTTTCCTTGTGTGTACACTCCTTTCCAGCTGGGATGCTACTCCCTTTATGGTATAAAAGGCATACAAACCCTCAACAAGCTATGACTTTGAAGCAGGCAGAGAGGTGGGCTCCCAAATCCATTTTTTTTAGGTAGGGAGGACCCCTTGCACAATTCGCACTGCAATGGCTTCCCTAAGGGTCACATTACTTCTGAATAGGGATGAGCCGAACACCCCCCGGTTCGGTTCGCACCAGAACTTTCGAACGGACCCCAAATTCGTACGAACTTTAGAACCCCATTGAAGTCTATGGGACTCGAACGTTCGAAATTAAAAGTGCTAATTTTAACGGCTAATATGCAAGATACTGTCCTAAAAAGGGTTTGGGGACCTGGCTCCTGCCCCAGGGGACATGGGTCAATGCCTAAAATGTTTTTAAAAACGGCCGTTTTGGCGGGAGCACTGATTTTAATGACGATTAAAGTGAAAAAAAAGTGAAATATTCCTTTAAATATGGTGCCTGGGGGGTGTCTGTAGTATGCCTGTGAAGTGCCACGTGTTTCCCGTGTTTAGAACAGTCCCTGCACAAAATGACATTAAACGGAATAACACCATTTAAAACTGCTTGTGGTTTTAATGTTATATCTGGTTCCTGCAATATGGTTGAAAATCATTGAGAAAAATGGCATGGGTAGCCCTCCCTGCCCATTACCAGCCCCTTTGGGTCTTGTACGCATATTAAGGGGAACCCCGTACCCATATTAAAAAAAGGAAATGCGTGTGGCCCCCAGGCCCTATATACTCAGAACAGCAGTATACAGGTGGTGCAAACAAGACAGGGACTGTGTAGATTTGTTGTGTTAAGTTGAATCTGTTTGTAATTCTCAACTGGTACATTTTTAAAGTGTAGCTCCAGTCAAAAAAACGATTTTTAAGCTTTTTGGAAAACATAGGGAAGGGTTATCACCCCTGTATAATTTGTTTTGTCGTCCATCTTTTTTCATCTCACTTGCTGCTGTCTCCTTGCGTTTGCAAGTAGGAGATGTTTGTAAGTTGGATGTTTGAAAGTAGGGGCCTGCCCTATATGCTCTGCAGAAATGGCGGAACAAGGTGTTGGTTTTGCCACAACATTGTAAGCCCTCAAAGTGACTCTTGGTGGGCGCTGGAGCGCCCTGCTGTGAACGATTATATCAAGAATTGTAATTACATGCCATTGTTGAATAGTGGTAGAAAAATTGACCTTTGGTGGTTGTGGTGCTGGTGCCACAACACTATAAGTCCTCACCGTTACTCTGGGTGGGCACAGGAAGGGGCCCCCCTGTGAAATATTATATCAAGAATTGTAATTACATGTCCCTGTTAAACAGGGGCAGAAAAATTGGGCCTTAGGCACTGGTGCCAGGACATTGCAACCTCTCCCATATACTCTATTTTTATTGCAGGAATTAGCCCTGCTGCAAAACATTGCATCAAAAATTGTAATTAAACGCCCCTGTTAAACAGGGGCAGAAAAATTGGGCTGATGGCATCACCCAGAACCAGAAATGTTCTTCCAACATATCAGCGGAGGAGGAAGAGGATAGACAATCAACATAACAGGACAGTCACTCAGCATCAGCATAGGCAGTCTTGAAGGGATGTGATATTTCAAAAAAAAAATTTCGGTTACATCAGCTTCAGGTGCTTGGTAGCTGTGGGTGATCCAAGACTGATTCATCTTGATGAAGGTCAGTCGATCAACTGATTCGGTGGACAGGCGCACCCTGTGATCGGTAACAAAGCCACCAGCAGCACTGAAGGTGCGTTCCGAAAGAACGCTGGATGCAGGACAGGCCAGTAGCTCAATTGCATACTGTGCAAGCTCTGGCCAGTGATCCATCCTCAAGACCCAGTAAGCCAGAGGATTTTCGGTGGGAAAGGTGTCCAAGTCTGACCTTGCCCCTAGGTATTCCTGCACCATGTAAATCAGATGCTGGCGATGGGTGCTGGAACTGATCATACCTTGGGGCTGCGGACTAAAAAATTGTCTGAAAGCATCAGTCAGACGGCCACCTTCTCCACCGCTCCTTCTGACCGATGCCTCAGCAACACGTTGTCCAGGACCAGGAGTTTGTAACCTCCCAGTCTCTGGGATTGCGTTGCACAGACCTTTCTGCAAGGCCTCCCGGAGATGTCTCATCCTCTGCTCCCTCTGCGATGGCAAGATAATGTCGGCAACCTTACCCTTGTACCGTGGATCAAGGAGAGTGGCCAGCCAGTAATGGTCCCTCTCCTTGATCCGAAGAATACGGGGATCCTTCCGCAGGCTTTGCAGGATCAGGGAGGCCATGCAGCATAGGTTAGCTGAGGCATTCGGTCACAAACCACCATTCCTGGCTCAAGCTGGCGTTGCGTCAACCACCTCTCGGCCTGCCCCTGCAGAGCTGACAAAACATCCACCCCAGTGTGGCTCCTGTCCCCCAAACAAACCAGCGCAAGCACGGCATGGCATAGTTTTGCCTGCGTACTTGCGTAGCCCCTGGAACGCCTATGGAGCACCGCTGGTTCTGAGGACAGAGCACTGGAAGAGGCCATGGAGGAAGAAGAAGAGGAGGGGGTGGAGGAGAGAGGTGTGTCACAACCAATAGTAGCATTTTGGAGGCGTGGTGGCAGAACAACCTCCAACACTACTGCACCTTGTCCTGCATCCTTCCCAGCTGCCAGAAGAGTGACCCAATGGGCCGTGAAAGACAGGTAACGTCCCTGTCCATGCCTGCTGGACCATGAGTCAGCGGTAATATGCACCTTACTGCTGACCGCCCTGTCCAGCGAGGCAAGGACATTGTCTTCCACATGCCGGTAGAGAGCCGGAATGGCCTTCCGTGAGAAAAAGTGGCGTTTGGGGACCTGCCACTGAGGAACCGCACATTGTACAAACTCACGGAAGGGGGCCGAGTCTTCCAACTAAAAAGGCAGCAGTTGAAGTGCTAGCAATTTAGCCAAGCTAGCATTCAACTGCTGGGCATGTGGATGGCTGGGAGTGAACTTCTTTCGCCGGTCCAGCAGCTGGGGCAGGGACATTTGCCTGCTATAATCGGACGTGGGTGTACTGCTAGCAGAGTGCCCGGAAGCACTTGGCTGTGACACACCTAATTCTACACCTTCATTCCTCTCAGAGCAGGTTTCAGAGAGTACTGAAGGTCTTGTGGGGTTGGAGATGCCAGCTGATGAGGAGCAAGGAGAGGTCCGCTTTGTTCTTTGGTGTGGGTCTTTGAGGTACGCTTGCCAACGAGCTGCATGGCAGGTCAACATATGTCTGGTCAAGCATGTGGTGCCCAAGCGGCTGATGTTTTGGCCACGCGAGATACGCTTGAGACATATGTTGCAAATAGCAGCGGTGCGATCTGATGCACTCGTCTCAAAAAAGGCCCACACCAAAGAACTTTTAGAATAACGGCAGCGCCCTGAACAGGCAGAGCTCTGCGGTGTGATTCAGTCGGTGTGCTGCCCCTAAGCTGGCCCCCGGAGGGCATCCTGCCTCGTTGGACATGTGCCTCCTCCTCCTCCTCTCTCCTACCAGGCACCCACGTGGAGTCAGTGCCCTCATCATCCCCTCCCTCTTCATCGCTGTAGCAAACCTGCCAATATGCTGCAGCTTGTGGAACATGACTGCCAGATTGCTGTCCTTCTTGAGCATCCCCTCTCTCTGCATTCACACTACTGCCTTCCTCTAGCTGAGTGTCATCATCAGAGCCTACAAAACACTGGGCATCCTCCTGGAGCATGTACCCAACACTGTGCTCAAAGAGTTCAGGAGACTCCTCAGGAGGACGTGGTGGGTCTAGGGAAGGAGTCACTGATGATGACATTGAGACGAGGGAAGACGATGCGTTGGCAGCTGCTTTGCTAGTACCCTGAGACTGGGTAAAAGAGGATGAGGAGGATGAAGAGGGCTTGGTCATCCACTCTACCAAGTCGTTGGCATGTTGCGGTTCAACATGTCCAGCTGCCGAAAAGAAGGACAAGCGTGTCCCATGGCCACGTGCTGATGACAATGCACCGCGTCCACGACCAGCACTGTTGTCTCTAGACACAGAGCCTGCTTGCCCTCTTTTATCGGCTTGCGCCTGTCTGCCTCTCCTTGCTGGCCTTCCAGACATGGTAATGGCCTGAAGGGAGTTGGGTAAAACAGCAGTTGGGTAGTGTATATTGTGCTGGAGGCACAGAACACCAGAGATAAAGAGGTATACTGTACTGGAGGCACACAACACCCACTAAGCCCTGCAGATGGCTCTATTAGAGAACAGCAATAAACGGTAGATACAGGTGTATATTGTGCTGGAGGCACACAACACCCACTAACTCCTGCAGATGCCTTTATTATAGAACACCAGAGATAAAAGGGGATACTGTACTGGAGGCACACAACACCCACTAAGCCCTGCAGATGGCTCTATTATGCCGCGTACACACGACCAGACTTTTCAACATCAAAAGTCCGACGGAACAATTCCGGCAGACTATTCGATCGTGTGTGGGCTGCAGCGGACTTTTGATTCGCAAAAGTCTGACAGACTTTAGAAATGGAACATGTTTCAAATTTTTCCGCCAGAACTCCGCCGGACCCAGTTCCTACCGAGAAATCCGCTCGTGTGTATGCTAGTCCGACAGACAAAAACTGACGCTAGGACAGCTATTGGCTACTGGCTATGAACTTCCTTATTCTAGTCCAGTCATACGTCATCACGTTCGAATCCGTCGGATTTTGGTGTGATTGTGTGTGGCCAAGTCCGTTCATTCGAAAATTCCGTCAGAACTCCATCGAAAGTCTGTCGGACCTAAGTCCGGTCGTGTGTACGCGGTATTAGAGAACAGCAATAAAGGGTAGATACAGGTGTATATTGTGCTGGAGGCACAAAACACCCACTAACTCCTGCAGATGCCTTTTTTATAGAACACCAGAGATAAAGGGGTATATACAGATGTATACTGTGCTGTGCTGGAGGCACACACAACTTCCAATAACTCCTGCAGATGGCAGGTGGCTCAAATAGAGAAGAGCTATGTAGGTGGATATAGCGGTGTGTACTGGGTACAGAGCACGCAGACAGCACGCACAAGCTCCTAACACTACTCACTGCAAGCTCTATTATAAAAGATAGATCACTAGCTATATAGGTGAGGTGAATATAGCTGTGTATACTGCGGTCAGGGCACGCAGACAACAACCACTACAGAAGAGCAAGATCGAAAATTGGCCGATAACGATCGGTGTATACTGTGTTGAAGGTACACAGAACACCCACTAACTGCTTCAGACGCCAACACACTACACAAGGCCGCCGCGCTGGCGGTCTTATATAGTGTGGGGCGTGTACTACACAGCCTGAGCTATGATTGGCCACAGGCATCCTGCCTGTGGCCAATCATGGCTCTCCTCGCTGTTGGCGCTGTGATTGGCCAAGCATGCGGGGTCACAGTGCATGCTTGGCCAATCATGAGCCAGCAATGCACTGCGATGATGCAGTGCATTGTGGGGCGTGAGCGCCACACGAATTTGGCGCGAACGGCCCATAATGTTCGGAATTTGCTGAACGGGCGAACAGCCGATGTTCGAGTCTAACGTATGTTCGACTCGAACACAAAGCTCATCCCTACTTCTGAATCCCTGCCCTTAATCTCACTGTCTCAGGGACACAATCCTCTGCTTCCTTTGTGTCCAGGGAGGAAGTTTGTGAAGCCATTTTTGGTTTGCATGACCAGCTCTCAGGGGTTCTCACTGGCTCGGAACGCCTTGGGCACAAGTGTGTGAGCGTTTTCCTTACCCTCCCCCCCTTGCAGGGGAATGGAGCATTGGAGGAACATGCTCTGGAAGAGGTAAAGGAGAAATCCTCTATAGTCCTTCCTGGAAGAATCTCTGGGTCCAGGGCTGTCTCATACACCGAAGACTACAGTGGGCTTACTAGCAAATGCGGTCCACTTTCACAATCTTCTTCTCCAAAGATCTCCGAATTTAGATCCTGGATACCGCCAAACATCTCAAATCTTTTCATCTGCACCTGCACTTCCAGGAAGTGTTGAATGCCAGTTGGGCTCACCCGGAACTGTTTTCTAAACACAAATTTTCAAGAGCAAAATATAAAAAAATGAATTTTAGTGCAAACACACACAATATAATACCCATTTTTTTGTAAAATATAAAAGATGAGGCTGCGTAGAGTAAATATATACCAAACATACCAAATCTTAAAATCGTGCGCACCAGAGATTTTGCAAAAAACAACGGTACCCTAAAATCTCTATAGGCGACCCTTTAAAAGCCTTTACAGCTCATCAGTTTAGAATTAACCAGGAGCTCTAGTGCTAGAATTTTTTCTCTTACTCTGATGCATTAAAAAGAGGATCAATTCCAGAGATAAAACGATAATTCTCCCGCTCTACAAGACTCTGGTCCGGCCGCACCTGGAGTATACTGTCCAGTTCTGGGCACCAGTCCTCAGGAAGGATGTACTGGAAATGGAGCGACTACAAAGAACGTCAACAAAGCTAATAAAGGGTCTGGAGGATATTAGTTATGAGGAAAGGTTGTGAGCACTGAACTTATTCTCTCTGGAGAAGAGACGCTTGAGAGGGGATATGATTTCAATTTATAAATACCGTACTGGTGACCCCACAATAGGGATAAAACTTTTTTGCGGAAGGGAATTCAAGACACGTGGCCGCTCATTAAAATTAGAAGAAAATAGGTTTAACCTTAAACTACATAGAGGGTTCTTTACTGTAAGAGTGGCAAGGATGTGGAATTCCCTTCCACAGGCGGTGGTCTCAGCGGGGGGCATCGATAGTTTCAAGAAACTATTAGATAATCACCTGAACGACCGCAACATACAGGGATATACAATGTAATACTGACATATAATCACACACATAGGTTGGATTTGATGGACTTGTATCTTTATTTCAACCTCCCCTACTATGTAACTATAATGTTCATGGCGATGTGTCACAACGCGGTTTACATATGTTTGCACACCCTAGGCATGCACTTGCATTTGTGCATGTGTGCAGGGCAACGGGGGTTATGGTAATTAAAAAAAATTTTAATAGGTTTTATTATATGTAAATTTTTTCTTTTATTTATGTATTTATTTTTACTTGATTGCTATCACAAGAGGTTAATAAACCCCCCATGTGATAGTATTGGGCAGGTGACAGGTACTCTTTTTGGAGACATTAGGACAGTGATTCTCAACCAGGGTTCCTCCAGAGGTTGCTAGGGGTTCCTTCAGCATTGGGCAATTTCTGCCTCTCAGATAAGTTCCCACCGACACCATTGATCTTTTTAACTATCTGTAAGGAGGTAATTCTTCCCAATGACCACAAGGGTAAGGAGCATTCTTCCCACTGACCATCACACTAATGTACCATGAGTTGCAGATTTCTAATACGTAAAGGTGTCCCCGGCTGTACCGGCCAGGAAATGGTGGATCTAAAACCAGATCCACCAACTGGATCCAGTTTCTTTGTATACAGGCTTCTGGTAAGAGCGGGAGAGCCCAGGAACTCTGGGGCAGGTGAGAGGGAGCACCCTGCCACCCGCTTTGTGAAAGTGATCGAAGGCTATACAGCCCCCCGCATCACTATCACTTTCAAGCTGGTAGCCGGCTGAACAATCAGAGCACAGGCAGATGGCTGCAGTAGCATTCATCAGCTTGTGATTACTAGTTCATTCTTTGGACGTATGTAGCACGTCCAAAGAGCTGAACTAGTTGAGCTATCCTCCTCTCTGGTAGGAGTGGCCCTGCAGCCTGGCATGGGTATTTGCCAAGCACGTAAAGTTTGGGCAGTATACTCCGTTCTAGAGACTCAGACCCAGGGGATCCGGCCATGTTGCAGTTTTTGGATGATTTTCTGAGAGCCTTGAGTTTCCGGTAGAAGTCTGTCCACATGAGAAGGATCCTATGGCTCAACTGCTGATCAGCGGAACTTTTGAAACAAATCGAGAGACTGCCCTTTGAGGGTGAACACTTGTCTGGACAATCCTTGGATGCGTTCACATAGAAGGTGACTGTGGGTAAAAGCATGCCCTTACCCCTTAAGAAGAAAGTGACACAAAGGGGAGTACCTACAGGGGTCGCAAATGCTTGAGGGAGAGGAGGAGAAGAATGCATTTAGCGGATGCAGGAGTAAAATTTAGAGATTGGTTTCTCTATATGCAACCACCCCCACCACACCTCTTATTCAGTTTTTCTGCTGCCCCCTGATGTCTCCATCCCCCCTGAGATCTTGCCTGACCCTCCCTGCTCTCTCCTAGCCCCCCCACCCCACCCCCCACAGCTCTATCAGGTTCCTCCCTCTCCTCTTCCGCTGGCTACTGCGGGGGATGTGTCAAGATGGAGAGCGAGGAAGGGGCCAGTAAATGTGTAATTTACCGGCCCTTTTGTTGTCTGAATGGAGAGTCAGTGATCGGTACCAATCACTGACTCTTTCCATTCATAACTGAAACATAGTAAACTGTGTTTACTATGTTTCAGTTTGTGAATAGAGGGGAAGCTCTGTACAGAGCTATTCCTATCCATCCATTCATTCTGTGCTGCTGAGGCTGAAGAGATGGAGACTGAGGGCTTCACCTTTCTCTGTCTCAAAGGTGGAACTTCAGAGGTCTGTTTAGACCCCTGATATCTCACCAAAGCCCCCCAACCAGGCTCTGAAAGAATGTATAAAATTGGTAAAATGGTAAAAAATTTTTACTGTTACCAGTACAGGAATTACCACAGTCACAGAGATCGCACTTGTGACCGGGCCCTGGTGTTCCACCGCCAAGCTCAGAGGTAAGGACCTCAGCTGGGCATCAGGGGGGCCCTTCATGGTTTCTTGCACCAGGGCCCTGAAGGTTCTAGTTATGCCTCTGGTAAAAATTATGCCTCTGGTAAAAACGGTTAAAAAAAAATACTGATACCAGTGCAGGAATTACCATGGTCACAAAGGTTGCACTTGTGACCGGCCCTGGTGTTCCACCACCAGGCTCGGAGGTAAGGACCCCAGCTGGGCATCAGGGGGGGGGGGGCCCTTCATGGTTTCTTGCATCAGGGTTCTAGTTATGCCTCTGGTAAAAACGGTAAAAAAAAATACTGATACCAATGCAGGAATTACCATGGTCACAAAGGTTGCACTTGTGACCGGGCCCTGGTGTTCCACCACCAAGCTCCGAGGTAAGGACCCCAGCTGGGCATCAGAGGGGGCCCTTCATGGTTTCTTGCACCAGGGCCCTGAAGGTTCTAGTTATGCCTCTGGTAAAAATGATGCCTCTGGTAAAAACGGTAAAAAAAAAAATACTGATACCAGTGCAGGAATTGCCATGGTCAAAAAGATTGCACTTGTGACCGGGCCCTGGTGTTCCACCACCAAGCTCCGAGGTAAGGACCCCAGCTGGGCATCAGAGGGGGCCCTTCATGGTTTCTTGCACCAGGGCCCTGAAGGTTCTAGTTATGCCTCTGGTAAAAATGATGCCTCTGGTAAAAACGGTAAAAAAAAAAATACTGATACCAGTGCAGGAATTGCCATGGTCAAAAAGATTGCACTTGTGACCGGGCCCTGGTGTTCCACCACCAAGCTCCGAGGTAAGGACCCCAGCTGGGCATCAGAGGGGGCCCTTCATGGTTTCTTGCATCAGGGCCCTGAAGGTTCTAGTTATGCCTCTGGTAAAAATTATGCCTCTGGTAAAAACGGTAAAAAAAAAAATACTGATACCAATGCAGGAATTACCATGGTCACAAAGGTTGCACTTGTGACTGGCCCTGGTGTTCCACCACCAGGCTCGGAGGTAAGGACCCCAGCTGGGCATCGGGGGGGGAGGCCTTCATGGTTTCTTGCAGCAGGGTCCTGAAGGCTCTAGTTATGCTTCTGGTAAAAATGATGCCTCTGGTAAAAACCATTAAAAAAAAATACTGATACCAGTGCAGGAATTACCATGGTCACAAAGGTCGCACTTGTGACCGGGCCCTGGTGTTCCACCACCAGGCTCGGAGGGAAGGACCCCAGCTGGGCATCAGTGGGGCCCTACATGGTTTCTTGCACCAGGGCCCTGAAGGTTCTAGTTATGCTTCTGGTGACACATCATAAACTGATTAAGCCTTCAGAATCCAAGAAGAGTTATTTTTGAAAGCAACAAGCCTTGGACTCTAAGCAAAAAAAGCCGCAAGAAGAAATGGACCTGTAAGTCCTCCAGATCCAGAGGAAAATACTCCTCACAGTGAAGGGACATCTAGCAACCCTCATGGCTGCCTCGACTCAGGTGGACAAAGAAGACTGGGTCTTCAGCATGCTGGCCATAGGTTACAAGCTGGAACTTTACTCCTGTCCCCCCCCCCCCTCCATGCTTCAAGCGTTCGAGATGTCTTTGAAGCCACAAAAAAGAGCAATTTTCTTTGCAGCACTGAGTAGTCTTCTCGTCCCCCCCCCCCCCCCCACCCCCTGGGGGGGTCATCACACCCTTCCCGGGGGAGGGGAAGAGGTCTCATGGCTTCTATCCTAAATTGTTTAAGGTTACCAAAAAGAAACGTCCAGGGCAGGAGTTCCTGATAGGGGATGGGGGAAATTTGACCTTGACCTGGGTGTTAAATGACCTTGTCCCTTACAAGGACCGTTGGAAGGTTTTTGCAAAAAAAACAGATTATGTTGCTAGTAATGCAAAACGAACCCCATAACAGCTAATGGGAACATCTGTTCTCATAATGGGAGTTTCGGCAATGTATAGGGAAATGCGTGCTTTATATTCTATAGATCAGAAAACTCTGTCTGATGGTTTTCTTTGCCCGGCTTTTATTACTGCCATTTAAGATAATTGCAAAGCAGCTAAAGCAAAAAGACTCCAAGTAAACAGCTAAATGCACAGAGGAAAAATGCATATTTGAGAGCTGATGTACCAGCCAAAGGACCTGCCACACAGCACAGCCAGGGGGATAAAATCACTTCTAGTTAAAGAATACAGTGCTGTCCTCTCTCCACCTGCAGTCTG
This sequence comes from Lithobates pipiens, assembly GCF_037356315.1. NCBI lineage: Eukaryota > Metazoa > Chordata > Amphibia > Anura > Ranidae > Lithobates > Lithobates pipiens. Next base: position 23,141,206 of record NW_027507764.1, on the reverse strand, counting down.
CTGGCTGGGTAGTGAAAGAGCAGCAGTGGACTGATAAGGTCGTCCCCCTGATTTCTCCAACATGTTCCTTGTCAAAGCATGTGCATGTAGTACACCTGATTGGCTCTCAGTCCTGCCCCTTCTTTTTACATTGGTATGTAGACCGGTCTACTGAAAACACTAGCTGCCCGGTTGTCAAACTGGTCACGCCATGCTTCTCCTTTAGTATGTAGAGATGTTTTCAGAAATGATGTGAGTTGTCGTCCTCTGATGATGGGTAGTAGTGTAGTGTTAGTGTCTCATCTTATTCTGATCCCTCTATGATCCCACTCAGGGGACTTAATATTTACTCCATCCTATAGTAGGAGATATGGCTGTTAGTGGCTCAGAGACCCGTATTTCACCATCTGTTCTATGACACAACACCTGCCTGATGGGTGAGGGGCGGTAACCCCCTCCCAAATAATCCCATATTGCTGCTGATTAGAATCCAGCTCTGTGTCCTGCTTAATAATACTGTTATTTTTTATCTTACTGATCCCTATGCTTCATTAGCAAAGATGTATTACTGATACTGCACAGTTATAATGCTGACCCCCTACTCTTCAACGCCATGCTTAGAATACCCATCTTTACTCTTATTCCTCCCCATATAATGCCGATCCCTACTCTTCTACACCACCTTTATATTACCCATATTTTCTCTTATACCCTGTTCCTATAATAGCAATCCCTACTCTAATACAAAGTAGAGGGTTCTTTACTGTAAGTGCGGCAAGGATGTGGAATTCCCTTCCACAGGCGGTGGTTTAAAAAATAGTTTAAAAAAACTAATAGATAAGCACCTGAATGACCACAACATACAGGGATATACAATGTAATGCTGACATATAATCACATACATGGGTTGGACTTGATGGACTTGTGTCTTTTTTCAACCGCACCTACTATGTAACTATAAAGTTCATGGCGATATGTCATATGCCCCTATAGTTCCAATCTTTACTCTTTTACTCCACACCTGTTATGCTGATCCCAACTCCTACCCTGTGCATGTAATACCAAACTCCACTCTAATACACTGCCCCTACACAGCGGATTCCTACCTCTATACACTGCCCCTATAAGCCCTTGTACATACGGTCGGACATTCCGACAACAAAATCCGTCGGATTTTGTCCGACGAATTTTGTCCGAAACTGGTGTTGCATACACACGGTCGGACAAAGTTGTTGGAAAATCCGATCGTTCGGAACGCAATGACGTTATTTCGTTACGACGGGACTACATTCAGGCTAGTAGCCAATAGCTTTGGTCTAGGAATTTGATCTGAGCATGCGTGGCACTTTGTCCGATTGGAATTCTCTATACATGATCGGATCATGTTGTCGGAAAATTTTATAGCCCAGCTCTAAAACTTTGTCAGTCGGATATTCCGACGGAAACAGTCCAATGGAACCCACACACGGTCGGATTATCCGACAACGCGGTCCCATCGGACATTGTCCATCGGAATGCCCAACCGTGTGTACAAGGGCTAATACTGATCCCTACTCTTATACACTAGTAGTATAATACCGATCCCTACTCTTTAACATACTGCTAGTATACAGTGCTTTGAAAAAGTATTCATACCCCATGACATTTTCCCCTTTTTGTCATATTACAACCAAAAACGTAAATGTATTTTATTGGGATTTTATGTGATAGACCAACACAAAGTGGCACATAATTGTGAAGTGGAAGGAAAATGATAAATGGTTTTCAACATTCTTTATAAATAAATGTAGCGCTAACCCCCGAAGGAGCTGCTGGTTTAATTGGGCTTACCGTTACCTTCTTTTCATCAATTCACATCTAGGGGTGTCCTGTGGTAGATGGCCCAGTAACTTGAGAGACGGACGACAGATCCGGATAAAGGGATTTTATTTTGCAAACATAGGCAATGAACAGTCTCTTAAATTGGGATCAGAGGGTTAGGATGAAAGTTCAGGTACTCTAATGCCTCATACACACGATCAAACAATCCGGTGGAAAAGTCCGACGGACAATCCGCCCGTGTGTGGGCTCCGGCGGACTTTCTTTTATCCAAAAGTCCGGCAGATTAAGAAAGTATTTTTGCACTCCAATCTGGGACTGTGACATCATAATGGGCGGGGACATCATCCGGCGATGTCCCTATATAAGTCGCCGCGCGCCGCGTCCCTGGCATTGTGACCAGAGACAGCGACGAGGCAACATCTCCAGAAGAGAAGAACAGAAGACGGCGACAGAAGACCGGGCCACCGCTTGTAAAACAGCAAGAAGAACCGAAGAGGGGGACAAGACCCCCCAAGTCGGAAGAAGAGGGTGGTGGCGAAGAAGAAAGCCGGGCTCCTCCACTAGTGAAAGAGCTAGCAGAAGAGCAGAAGATAGCGGAGGAGTCCCCCCGACCCCCGAAGACGGAAGAAGACCCCCGGAGCTGTGCAATAAACTATTTTAACCCTTGTGTTTTGTGTTTTTTTTTTTTACTTTTTTTTCACAGGTGAATGGGTAGGGGTACATTGTACCCCATACTCATTCACATAGGGTGGGGGGCCAGGATCTGGGCCCCCTTATTACAGGGGGCTCCCGGATTACGATAAGCCCCCCCCTCCCACAGACCACAAAAACCAATGGCCAAGGTTGTCGGGAACAGATCCTTGTCCTCATCAACATGGGGACAAGGCACCCCCCCATGTTGAGGGCACGCAGCCTGGTACGGCTCAGGAGGAGGGGGGGTGCTCGCTTGTCCCCACCCCCTTTCCTGTCCGGCTGGGTAGCGTGCTCGGATAAGGGTCTGATATGGACCTAGGGGGGACCCCCACGCCGATTTTTCAGCATAGGGATTCCCCTTTAAGTCCATACCAGGTGACGGGGCCAGCGACGCCTCCTTCGCTGGCCCCGGCTACCTGGAGACGCGCTCAAAATGAGCGGACTTTCCTCCACGTGTGTGGGCGAGTCCGTCCATTTCAAAACTACAGCGGATAGTCCGGCGGACTTAGTACGGCGTATTAGTCCGCCGCAAAAGTGCCGTGTGTGGGCAAGTAGCTTGTTCGGAAAGTCCGGCGGAAAGTCCACCAGACTAAGTCCGCCGGATAGTCTGCTACGTGTGTACGCGGCACTATTGTCAAAGTCAAAAATTAAAGAACTTGCTTACTTTGACTGCATCCAGAGAATAGCCATTGGCAACTGGATGATCACTCAGGTTGGACAGTCCCTCTCTCCTAAGGCCTAGCAGCCAACAAGGTGCTTACTCAGGAACAAGTCTCTGCCACAGACGTTGTGTAGGAAACTAAACTTGTAGAACACTCGTGTGATACCTGGATTTTTCAGCCAGCTTGGCGATATCCACGAGACCGGATTCTCTTTGGTACTTCAGCCCTTCAGGCTCTTGCTAAGAAACCAACCCGTACGTGGTCTTCTTCTGAAGAGTCCTCCCCTGGAATGCTATGAAGCTAATGGGTCTCTCCCAAATCGGAGACGGCACCCAAACACCTCATAATCCTCCTTTCGTTTCCTTGCCTCGGGCTAGCCAGCCCCGAGACAACAAGTCGGGTGGATCCGCACCCCAGGCCATAGCCTTCCTGGGGGCTGGTCAGGAGGACCAGGACCATGAAGTCAGCACATCCTTCTGGACCGGAACCCCTGAACCACGTGACCTCCGCATCTTAAGTACCCTCTCCCAGAAAGCACAGCAAGAGCTCCACTCCCACTAGGCGGGCTCCGAGAGAGAGTAATCTTAAAGCACCCAATCAGACTGTAGTTCCATGCCTGCCAGTAGAGACAGTGCCCCCTATGGCCAGGCTGAACATCCCATAGTCCAGTCAGACTGATGCTGAGGTCCAAATGTAGACAATTTCACCCAAACCAAACTGCAGTTCAGGTGTAACTTTAAATTTATAAAAACATAACGTATGCTCTTCAGGAGCCGGCGCTACATAAATATGTGAAAAGTGTAGGGGGTACATTTGTATGGCGCCCCCCCCCCCAAATCAATACTGTGTAGAACCTCCTTTCTCTGCAATTACAGCTGCAAGTCTTTTTGGGGATGTCTCTACCAGCTTTGCACATCTAGAGAGGGACATTTTTGCCCATTCTTCTTGACATAAGAACTTCTGGGCCAAGAACCGGAAGGGACTTATATCTACTAAATACGCAGAATTGTTGTCCTCTCTCCAGGATCATGCCTCTCCCAAATGTAGAAGCAAGTGGGTGGAAGATATTGGAGATATAGATGGGGACCAGTGGGACATGGCCCTGGAGTCAATACCTGCAGTATCTGTTTCAGCCTCTCATAAACTGTCACAATTATTTATCTTACACAGAGCCTATAGATCACCAGTACAACTCCATAGCTGGGGAAGTAGAGACTCTCCCCTGTGTCCAAAATGCAAAGTACATCAGGGGAACTTTATACATTTACTCTGGAGGTGCCCGAAACTCCACCGATATTGGACGGAGGTTTCTCAATGCTGACTTCATGGTCCTGGTCCTCCTGACCAGCCCCCAGGAAGGCTATGGCCTGGGGTGCGGATCTACCCGACTTGTTGTCTCGGGGCTGACTAGCCCGAGGCAAGGAAACTAAAGGAGGATTCTGATGTGGTTGGGTGCCGTCTCCGATTTGGGAGAGACCCATTAGCTTCATAGCATTCCAGGGGAGGACTCTTCAGAAGAAGACCAAGTATGGGTTGGTTTCTTAGCAAGAGCCTTGAAGGGCTGAAGTACCAAAGTGAATCCGGTCTCGTGGATATCGCCAAGCTGGCTGAAAGATCCAGGTATCCTACGAGTGTTCTACAAGTTTTCCTACGTGTTCTACAACGACGTCTCCAGACTAACACACTGCCCCTATAATACTGATCCTTAAAGTAATACACTCCCCCTATAATATTGATCCTTACTGTAACACACTCCCCCTATAATACTGATCCTTACTGTAATACACTCCCCTATAATACTGATCCTTAATGTAATACACTGCCCCTATAATACTGATCCTTACTGTAATACACTCCCCCTATAATATTGATCCTCACTGTAATACACTCCCCCTATAATACTGATCCTTACTGTAACACACTCCCCCTATAATACTGATCCTTACTGTAATACACTCCCCTATAATACTGATCCTTAAAGTAATACACTGCCCCTATAATACTGATCCTTACTGTAATACACTCCCCCTATAATATTGATCCTCACTGTAATACACTCCCCCTATAATACTGATCCTTACTGTAACACACTACCCCTATAATACTGATCCTTACTGTAATACACTCCCCCTATAATACTGATCCTTACTGTAATACACTCCCCCTATAATACTGATCCTTACTGTAATACACTGCCCCTATAATATCAGTGAAAATAGTTAAATTCCACCTTTAATAATCCTCCTATCTGGGACTCTCTGAGTCTTCCTTCAGTAGGGATTGGTTTACTAAAGTTGTGTTTATTTCTTGTTATTTTCACCGGTCCCCGGTTACATTGTGTCTCTTTGTCACCATTGTCGGGGGTCACACCTCCCGCACACACTGTAGTTCCTTCTCCCAGTGATCAGATCCCGGCTGGCCAGTTTTTTTTTTTGGCCTTTTTTTTTTTTATACCTGATCCTAAATTACCCATCTGATTGGCGTAGGCTGGCTCACGCTCTGGGCAATGAGGGGGTTAATGAGATTTTCCGCTGAACGAGACGAATTATTGTCCTCGGTGAAGTTGCTGCATCGGCAAAGCAGACGCTTCTCTTCCTGATGGATAAACACGAGCCCCCGGGTGCCGCGCCGCCCCCCCCCCCCTCCAACGACCCGCCTGCTTCTCCCTTCCATTGTCTTCTATGACTCTCTGGGCTCATTCATCCTGAAGAGGGGACGGGGGAGGTCACAAATCAGAATAATCCCTAAATCTGCAAATTCATCCGTATTCCATCCTGAGACCAGAGATCCCCCCCACCCTTCCCCCGTCATATACAGAGGGTAAAATAAGTATTGAACACGCCACTATTTTTCTCAATAAATATACTGTATATCTAAAGGTGGTATTGACATTACATTTTCACCACATGTCGGTAACAACCCATCAATCCAAACAAATCCAAAACAAATAAGTTCAGAATTGAAGTTATGTGTAATAAAATGGAATGACACAGGAAAAAGTATTGAACACACTAAGTGAAATGCAGGGGCGGACTGAGGGCCCCATGCCACTAAGGGGCCCCATCAGGGTTGCCAGCCTCAATAAAACCAGGGACAGCATGTAAAAATCTGTGTTTTTAAAAAAAATCCCCAGATTATAGCTGTCCCGCCTCTCCAGTACCTTTTCAGTGTGTGTGTGTGTGTGTGTGTATACTGTGTGTGTAGACTGTGTCTATGTGTGTGTGTGTATACTGTGTGACCGCATAATCTATTGCCTGGGGGCCTAATAATCTCCTCTTGCCTGGGGGCCCCATAATCTCCTATTGCCCGGGGGCCCCATAATCTTCTCCTATTGCCCGGGGGCCCCATAATCTCCTATTGCCTGGGGCCCCATAATCTCCTATTGCCTGGGGGCCCCATAATCTCCTATTGCCTGGGGGCCCCATAATCTCCTATTGCCTGGAGGCCCCATAATCTATTGCCCGGGGGCCCCATAATCTTCTCCTATTGCCCGGGGGCCCCATAATCTTCTATTGCCCGAGGGCCCCATAATCTCCTATTGCCCGGGGGCCCCATAATCTCCCATTGCCTGGGGGCCCCATAATCTCCTATTGCCTGGGGGCCCCATAATCTATTGCCCGGGGGCCCCATTATCTTCTCTTATTGCCCGGGGGCCCCATAATCTCCTATTGCCTGGGGGCCCCATAATCTATTGCCCGGGGGCCCCATAATCTTCTCCTATTGCCCGAGGGCCCCATAATCTCCTGTTGCCCAGGGGCACTATGAGTTGTCAGTCCGCCCCTGGTAAGATGTATTTAATACTTGGTACAAAATCCTTTGTTGGTAATGACAGCTCCAAGACGCAGGCTCCTGTATGGAGAAACGAGTCGCTTGCGTTGCTCAGGTGTGATTTCGGCCCATTCTTCCCCACAGACTTCTAATCTTGAAGGTTCCGTGGACCTCTTCTATGACCTTCGATCTTTAGTTCTTTCCATAGATTTTTTTATTGGAATCAAGTCAGGTGATTGGCTGGGCCATTTTATTTTCTCTTTCTTTGAAACCAATGGAGAGTTTCCTTGGCTTTGTGGATCATTGTCCTGCTGAAATGTCCTCCCTCCTTTCATCTTCATCATCCTGGTAGATGGCAGCAGATTTTTATCAAGAATGTCTTGGTACATTTTTCCACTCATCCTTCCTTCAACGATATGAAGTTTGCCAGTACCGTATTCTAAAAATTAGCCCCACGCCATGATGTTCCCATCTACAAACCTCACTGTTTGTATGGGGGGTATTTTTGGGGTGATGTGCCATGTGACCTCCAAACATGGTGTCTATTATGGCATCCAAAGAGGTCAATTTTGGTCTCATCTGACTGGACTATATTCTCCCCGTATTTCACAGGCTTGTCTAAATGCAGCAAACTTTAAACGAGCTTCAACATGCTTTTTCCTTAGCAATGGAGTCTTAAGGCCCATACACACGATCAGACTTTTTGACAACAAACATGCAAATTAGCTGTTTTGGAGCAACATCCGACCGTGTGTACGCTCCATCGGACAAACTTTTTTGGTTTTCATCTGACTTTTGTTGGCTGTACGAACGGACAAACTTTCTGGCAACAAAAGTCCGATGGAGCAAAGTCTGATCGTGTGTACAGAAAACCATAGGACTTTTGTACAAAGTACAAACAGGCATGCTCAGACCCAATGCAAAAGATCAGCCAACAATACAGAAGTTGACCAAAGGTGGCGGTAAAGAGCAGAAAAACCACATGATTTGGTGAAAGTTGGCTGAAAAAGTCCTGCTGTGTGTATGCAATACAAGTTCAGGGCCGATGCCCTTTGTACAAAAATCCAAGGGAAAGTTTGTACAAAGTCCTATCGTGTGTATGAGGCTTTACACGGTGAGCGTGCATACAGGTCATGGCAGGTGAGAGCATGACTTATTGTTTTATTTCAAACAATTGTACCTGCTAATTCTGGGTCTTTCTGAAGCTCTCCACAAGCGGTCCTTGGCTATTGGGCAACTCTTCTGATAATTATTTTCTGAAATCTTGAGAGGAGCACCTGGTCATGGCCAGTTTATGGTGAAATGATGTTCCTACCACTTCCTGATTATGGCCCCAACAGTGCTCACTGGAACATTCAGAATTTTGGAAATCCTTCTGTAACCAATGAAATCAGTATGTTTTGCAACAATAGAGTTGCTAAGGTCTTGAGAGAGCTCTTTGCTTTTACCCATCATGAGATGTTTTTTGTGTGACACCTTGGTAATGAGACACCTTTTTATAAGCCATCAGTTCAGACTGATATTAATTTGCACTGACAATGGGGCAGGATTGCTTCCTAATTACTGATAGATTTCAGCTGGTGTCTTGGCTTCCCATGCCTTTTTGCACCTCCCTTCCCGTTCAATACCTTTTCCCTGTGCCATTCCATTTTATTACACATAACTTTGTTTCTGAACTTATTTGTTTTGGTGTCATTGTGTGTATGGATTGCATGGGTTGTTACTGACATGTGGTAAAAATGTCATGTCAGTAGCACCTTTAGAAATATATTTACCTAGAATAATGGTGACGTGTTCAATACCAAGACCCCTTTCACACTGGAGCAGTATTCAGGTGCTTTAGCTCTAGGAAAAGCCTCTGTTAAGCGCCTGAAAACCTTCTCCCAATCATTCCAGTGTGACTTGAAGATGACTTGAAAATGTTGCAGATTGGATGAGATTATACAGATGGGGTACCATTTCAGTGGTAGTTTCCTTGCAGCGTTGGGTCACGGTTGGAAATCCTCGGCGGTTACCTGATTGTAGTGATTGGAGACATAACACACACACAGAGGATGATAAAGCTGGAACTGAGTTTATTGAACAGTCATTACATGAGAAGTGGTGACACGCAGTGCTCGCTATACACAATCTGGTTTATAAGGTGCAGAATCCGCTACAACAGGGAATCACATTTCTCTCAGTGGAAGTTCTATGGTGGAAGAAGATTTGGTGCCCCCTAATGTCTCAAACACAATGCCGTCCCAACCCATGACTTGAAAGATCAATGCCTACCTTGGCTTCCTATTGGCCAGTTTTTTGACTCTCTAAAGCTGAACTCCAAACAGCTCAACACAATCTATGTATGTTCATTTCAATTTTTTTTTTTTTGCAGGTAAAATTACCCAAATCTACAATTAAGTTAGCTTTCGCTAATCTCATGAACATCAGAACTGGGAGGGGCAGCTCTTTGATTTACTGCACTGCACAGTGCTGTTAAAATGTCTACTCATTTTTATGGCCAGTGATGTCATCACTCAATGTCCGGAAAATGTCTACTCATTATGTTGGCCAGTGATGTCATCACTCAATGTCTGGAAAATGTCTACTCATTATGTTGGCCAGTGATGTCATCACTCAATGTCCGGAAAATGTCTACTCATTATGTTGGCCAGTGATGTCATCACTCAATGTCTGGAAAATGTCTACTCATTTTTATGGCCAGTGATGTCATCACTCAATGTCCGGAAAATGTCTACTCATTTTAATGGCCAGTGATGTCATCACTCAATGTCCGGAAAATGTCTATTCATTTTAATGGCCAGTGATGTCTTCGCTCAATGTCCGGAAAATGTCTACTCAATATTATGGTCAGTGATGTCATCACTCAATGTCTGGAAAATGTCTACTCAATATTATGGCCAGTGATGCAATCACTCAACGTCTACACATTTTTATGGCCAGTGATGTCATCACTCAACGTCCGGAAAATGTCCACTCATTTTTATGGCCAGTGATGTCATCACTCAATGTCCGGAAAATGTCTACTCATTTTTACGGCCAGTGATGTCATCACTCAATGTCCAGAAAATGTCTACTTATTATTACGGCCAGTGATTTCATCACTCAATGTCTACACATTTTTATGGCCAGCGATGTCATCACTCTATGTCCGGAAAATATCTACTCATTTTTAAGGCCAGTGATGCAATCACTCAATGTCCAGAAATTATCTACTCATTTTTATGATCAGTGACGTCATCACTCAATGTCCGGAAAATGTTTACCCATTTTTATGGCCAGTGATGTCATCACTCAATGTCGAGAAAATAAATGTCTACTCATTTTTATGGCCAGTGATGCAATCACTCAATGTCCGGAAAATGTTTACCCATTTTTATAACCAGTGTTTTATGGCCAGTGATGTCATCACTCAATGTCTGGAAAATGTCTACTCATTTTTATGGCCAGTGATGTCATCACTACATCTCTGGAAAATGTCTACTCATTTTTATGGCCAGTGATGCAATCACTCAATGTCTGGAAAATGTCTACTCATTTTTATGGCCAGTGATGCAATCACTCAATGTCTGGAAAATGTTTACCCATTTTTATGACCAGTGTTTTATGGCCAGTGATGTCATCACTCAATGTCTGGAAAATGTCTACTCATTATGTTGGCCAGTGATGCAATCACTCAATGTCTACACATTTTTATGGCCAGTGATGTCATCACTCAATGTCCGGAAAATGTCCACTCATTTTTATGGCCAGTGATGTCATCACTCAATGTCCGGAAAATGTCCACTCATTTTTATGGCCAGTGATGTCATCACTCAATGTCCGGAAAATGTCTACTCATTTTTATGGGCAGTGATGTCATCACTCAATGTCCGGAAAATGTCTACTTATTATTACAGCCAGTGATTTCATCACTCAATGTCTACACATTTTTATGGCCAGCGATGTCATCACTCTATGTCCGGAAAATATCTACTCATTTTTAAGGCCAGTGATGCAATCACTCAATGTCCAGAAATTATTTACTCATTTTTATGATCAGTGATGTCATCACTCAATGTCCGGAAAATGTTTACCCATTTTTATGGCCAGTGATGTCATCACTCAATGTCGAGAAAATGTCTACCCATTTTTATGACCAGTGTTTTATGGCCAGTGATGTCATCACTCAATGTCTGGAAAATGTCTACTCATTATGTTGGCCAGTGATGCAATCACTCAATGTCCGGAAAATGTTTACCCATTTTTATAACCAGTGTTTTATGGCCAGTGATGTCATCACTCAATGTCTGGAAAATGTCTACTCATTTTTATGGCCAGTGATGTCATCACTCAATGTCTGGAAAATGTCTACTCATTTTTATGGCCAGTGATGTCATCACTCAATGTCTGGAAAATGTCTACTCATTTTTATGGCCAGTGATTCAATCACTCAATGTCTGGAAAATGTTTACCCATTTTTATGACCGGTGTTTTATGGCCAGTGATGTCATCACTCAATGTCTGGAAAACGTCTACTCATTTTTATGACCAGTGATGTCATCACTCAATGTCCAGAAAATGGTCTAATTTCCTGTCTGCAGTGGAGGGTTTTGAAGCACTCCCCACATCTCATTCTTTATTCATGGGGAGTTCTTTAATACTACATTTCCCATATTCCTTCAGACATGATTAGCATTTGTGGGCAGGCTCTTTGAGCAGTGGGCATGTGTGCATTATGCTATGATCCTCACAAGGAGTGGGGTGGGTGGAGCTTGGCAGAAGTAGGCTGAGATGGGCAGAAATAATCAAATTGGAATAATTCCACGCAAGGTTTAGATTGCATAGATGTGGTTCAGTCAATGCAATAGAAGGCAAAAACTACACAGGGGTGTCACGGGGACCGGTTACATACAGAAGGCTCGCATGTCTGGTCCCCTACAGGAAAAGTTTTGGGAGGATTGGACTTCTGGCCAATGCTAGCAAAAATCTTGAGGACACCAGAGGAAAAATGTATTTATTACCCACATGTATAATAAGATTCATAAATTCATTTTTGCCTGGTAATGAGCTCTAAATCCTAACTGCTACTTGGAGAGAATGGGGAAAGCATGGAACCCCTGAGGGCTGGGTCCAATGGAGAGATTCCCCTCCCTTACTGCCAAGACAAGAAAGTGATGAGAAATCTCCCCGTTGGGAACACAGTTACACCAAAGCCCATTTTACCCGTATAACATGGAATTCTTAGATTTGTCAGGTTATCATTTGTGTCTTCCTGCCACAGTGACAACCATTCTCCTTATTTCCTGCCCTGCTGTCACAGGTTATCAGAGGGACAGGAAGTAAGGGGAAATCTTCTCACAAAAGGCTATACCAATTTGATGCAAATATTTACTTTTTCCAAATGTTATGGCTGGAGTTCAACTTTATATGGTAACTGTAAGGAATTCAATGCTCATGAGCCGAACCCTCGACAGCAACCTCAGTTCTGGAGATTCCCAGATGCTCTGGAAATTCTAAAATGTAAACACCCACTTCTGAAAGGACATTGGTGCTTTGCCTGATTCCCCCTTGTACCTCATCACTGATCATTGGGGGCTTTCAATCATGCTGCCAACCCAAGGAGGGGTGACTGGGCCAAGTATATAGGTTTCAGGACTCCCAGGTTGCCCTGTGTGTGGGCACCAAGATGGGCCTGCTATAAGCCTGGAGGTCCATGTGTGAGAAGCAGATTGGGCCTGCTATAAGCCTGGAAGTCTGTGTGGGCACCAGGATGGGCCTGCCATAAGCCTGGAGGTCTGATAGTGGGCACCAAAATGAGTCTGCTATAAACCAAGAAATCTTTGTGTGGGCACCATGATGGGCCTGCTATAAGCCTGGAGGTCTGTGTGTGGGCACCATGATGGCCCTGCTATAAGTCTGGAAGTCCATGTGTGGGCACAAGGATGGGCCTGCTAGAAGCCTAGAGGTCTGTGTGTGGGCACCATGATGGGCATGCTATAAGCCTGGAAGTCACTGTGTGGACACCAGGATGGGCCTTCTATAAGCCCGGAGGTCCATGTGTAGGCACCATGATGAGCCTGCTATAAGCCTGGAAGTCCATGTGTCGGCACCAGGATGGGCCTGCTATAAGCCTGGAGGTCTGTGTGTGGGGGCCCCAGGGTGGGCCTGCTATAAGTCTGTAAGTCCATGCGTGGGCACAAGACTGAGCCTGCTAGAAGCCTGGAGGTCTGTGTGTGGTCACCATGATGGGCCTGATATAGCCCTGGAAGTCTGTGTGTGGGTACCATGATGGGCCTGCTATAAGCCTGGATGCCCATGTGTTGGCACCAGGATGAGCCTGCTATAAGTCTGGAAGTCTGTTTGTGACACATAAATTCCTTGCAGCTTAAGGCTTCTAGCCGACCCATTGTGGTGCTCAAACACAGGACTATCTGGGAGTTCTGAGACCTCTCAGCTTGGCTCAGTTTCCCTATTATAAATGGTTGGTAGTGAGAATATATCACAGTGCAAAGAGTGTAGGGAACAATTCTGGCATCATGGCCTGAGAAAAGCATGCCTCAAAAGTTTCACCTTGGAGCAGCCCACATCTTTGTGTAGCTCATGAGCTGACATAGGGTGAAGAGCTCCAAATCCAAATAACGTTTGCTTTTCAGCACAGAAATCCAATGTGTTGAACTGTTATCCATCTGCATGCCATGACATATACACTATACAGCCAAGAAAGTGTGACTTCTTCTGAAATTTGGAGTTCAGGTGTATCCAGTGAAGAGTACTGGAAATGCTACAGCACACAAAGACATTGTAGAGAACTGCGCAAAGCCAGCTCCATAGAGACATGGTTTGACCAATTTGCTGTGGAGGAACTTCAATGGCCTGCACAGCAACATGACCTCAACCCCACTGAATACCTTTGGGATTTGGAAGGCCATATGAGCCAGATCTTCTCCTACAACATCAGAGCCTGTCCTCACAAATGGGAAGCCTTCCCACATGAGTAGAGTTGGGTTTTAAAACAAAAGGGATTTGAAAGTGGCCAAGGTTTTGGATAGGGATGTCCAACAAACTCATAGAGGTGTGATGGTCAGATGTGCACAAACTGTTGGCCATATAGTTTATATTCTTATACTTCCCTCGGCCTTGCAGAACCTAATTCTCCCCCCCAACACATGGAAGCACAAAGGTTACCTTGTCTCACACAAGAACACCATAAAACGCCATTACACGGGTGGCCAACACAGACAAGGGTGACTGGTCAGTTTTCCTCCATCTCCAATAGGATTGATGACAGAGGGAAAACTACACGGACAGACAGTGGTCATCTGCTAACAGTGCAACTCCTACCAAGTACAAAAATTGTTTTTCACTAGTGAACATCGGACATTGTATTGATATTACAGCTATACAATGAAGGATATAAGCCTCCTGTATATGATATTTATCTCATATTGTAGATCGCAGGGGGATATTGTCTCATTTCCTTGCAAAATTCCTGGTGTGTACCCAAGTTACCTACTCCTAAATAACCCCCCCCATGTTCTTAAAATGGGAGCATAACTGAGAATGCAGAGCAATTTCCTCCCCTTATTGCTATACTATAAAGGACCCTAGGATAGGTTAAAGTAATTTACTATTCTCTATCACAAGTGTCCCATCTTTGGTGGGGAGACTGAGAGGTTGCAAGGGTCAACTAAACCTTAGAAGATCACCTGAATCACGACAGACGTAATCAAGGGAACATCACGTGTTTATCTTGGATTGTTTCATCCCATTATTAGCCAGATGGTTCCCATAGCCAATTAAACCCTTAAAACTAGGTGCTACCTAAACCTCAGACTCCTGAAACCGTTATCTCTTTGATCGCGTAAGAGTAGTAGCTGCTCATTAGTTATTGCAAAGGCTGGAGAGCCAAAGCCCTCTTTCTTTATCTTTTGGAGTCCCATGTCCGTATTTTTGATTTTTCCATAGTACTCTGTGCTGAGCATTAAGGAAAAAGAACCAACAGGGCGTGTGGAGCAATAACAGTCCATTGTGTGTCGTTTTCCTGGAGCAATCCTCATACTGACCTGAGTTAATCCAAACACTACGCCATTGTTCCAAGCAGCTGAAAGGAAGACAAAACCGAGATATAACAGAAAACGTATTGAGTTCTCTCTACAGACTATCACATTTACAGGTTTTTCTTTTTGGCTCCAGAGTTTTTCATAACACTTGTGCTCTTAGGCTACCATTGATGAAGAAGTTCTGCTGCTATCATCTGGACCCCTGTAGGCATAGAGAAGTTATAAAAGGAAGAGGTGCAGAGAAAGGTGCAATATTACCATGCGAAAGTCACGTGCAGACTGTGCAGTGGACGTGATTACATAGTAGTAACGGTCAAAAAGCGGTGGAATATTATTGGGATTAGTGCAATGTGAATGTGATACTTTACAACTGAGGATTGATGGCTCACGGTTGTAGGAGATACTTCTCCTCATTTCTATTTTCTGACTCTGATGAAGGGCTGGAACTGGGGCAAGAGGGCGTCTGGCAAGCTTTACATAAAATGAGAAATAATATTAGAATAAGCAAAGCGATCACACAGTTAAAAGAAATGGCCACTACCGCACCGATTGACAGTCTAGAACCCATTGCAGGCAGTATGTGGCCCTGGAATAGAGAGGCGTGCCCGGAGTGAGATTCAGGTAAACCGGTGTATAGGTATCGAAAGAAGATGTCTAAGGCTTAATAACCTTCTTGGCTGTAGCTTTTAAATCCCCATGGAAGGAGCTCTATAATCCTATAGGGCAGAGCTCAAAAATGTTTCGGTGTGGAGTTATATAATCCCCTTGGGTGGAGCTATATAATCCTCTTGTTTGGAGCTTTATAATACCTTGGGGCAAAGAAGCTTTAATAATTCTCATGAAAGGAGCTTTTTAATCTTCCTGAGTGGGGTTCTGTAATCCTTTTTTGAAGAAGCTTTGCAATCCTCCTGGGTAGAGCTCAATAATCCTCCTTGGTTAGGTCTAATAATCCTCCTGGGAGGAGCCCAGTATTCCTCTTGGGCGGATCTCTATATTCTTTCTAAGACAAGAACTCTAAACCTCTTGGCAGCAGCTCCTGGGTTGAGCTTTACAAGTCTCTTGAAATTGGATCTTTAACTCACAGATAAACTTCTTGTCAATATTTCCAATGTTTACCGCAATTCTACCACAAACATCCAGGATTCAATGGCGGTTCTCTTAAATGTTCCACTTTTATTAAAAGAAATAATCCTGTTAAATGATTCCAAACTTGTGAAACCTTCTTATACCTGGAAATCACAGTGCAGACTGGTCTCCAACGTAGCTGACAATGGACGCACACCAGTGCAAAAATGTGAAGCTTACTGATGTTTTTTTCTCAGGGCCCCCGTAGAACCCAAATAGCCATGTTCAGGACCAACTGATGAACGGAATCTGTGAAGATAAAAAAAAAAAAGGTCTCATTATATAATACTAACTTGAATGTTCCAGATCCATTGCTGTACTATTATTCAGGGATATACACTGATCAGCCATAACTAATGTATCTGAACTCACTGCAAAGTATATTCCCACGGGCTATACGTTTAAAAGGCTGAAAATAAAACCTATGTGGCTCAAGGCCAAAGTTAAAATGTCTATAAATAATAAAAAAGGGCTCTTAAAAAACATAAAAATGAAGGAACACTTTAAACGTTTAAATGTTACAAAGAATAAAACAGAATATGTAAAAAGGAAATCAAGGACGAGAAAATTCAAAACGAACGACAGACTGCAAAAGATAGTAGGACAAACCCCAAAATATTCTTCAAATATATTAATAGTAAAAAGGTCAGGTCTGAGTATGTAGGCCCTTTACACAATAATCTGGAGTGGGTGACTGGGGACAAAGAGAAGGCACATTTATTAAATACTTTCTTCAGCTGTGTATACAAAGGAGCATCGGGGAGCTTGTGTCCATAATGGGGGTGGTAATGGGGGTGACACATCCCCAAATGATCCACAATGGCTCAAAAGTGATATGGTCCAAAAATATTTAGACCGAATAAAGGTGGATTAAGCACCTGGACCAGATGACATCCGACCACGGATCCTAAAAGAATTGAGCTCTATCATTTCAAGACAGACCATTGTTTCTAATATTTAGGGACTTGTTAATGACTGGAATGGTACCACTGGATTGGCGTAGGGCCAATGTGGTGCCCATATTTAAAAAGCGATCAAAGTATTTACCAAGTAACTATAGACCTGTTAGTTTAACTTCTATAGTTGGGAAGATACTGGAGAGTTTAATAAAAGACCACATAGACGAGTTCTTGCTGGAAAAATATTTAAACCGCTTGCTGACCAGCCGCCATCATTATACTTTGGCAGGTCGGCACAATCCTGCGAACCGTCGTAGCTGTGGGGGTGTCGCTGCTCATGCCTGGTGGTCGCAATGACCCACAGACACGAGAGGCAGAACAGGGATGTGTGTGTGTAAACACACACACACGTCCCTGTTCTGTGAGGAGACGCAAATCTCAAGTTCCTAATAGCTAGGAACCACGATCTGTCATCTCCTATAGTCAGTCCCCTCCCCCTATACTTAGAACACACACTAGGGAACACATATAATCCCTTGATCGCCCCCTAGTGTTAACCCCTTCCCTGCCAGTGACATTCATACAGTAATCAGTGCATTTTTATAGCACTGATCGCTATATAATTGTCAATCAACCCAAAAATGTGTCAGAAGTGTCCGATGTGTCCGCCATAATGTCTCGGTAAAAATCTCAGATCGCCGCCATTACTAGTAAAAAAAATAAAATTGCCATAAATCTATCCCCTATTTTTGTAGATGCTATAACTTTTGCACAAACCAATCAATATAGGCTTATTGCGATTTTTATTACCAAAAATATGTAGAATAATACATATCGGCCTAAACTGAGAAAAAAATTATCTTTAAAAAAAAAAAAAAAATTGGGGGATATTTATTATAGCAAATAGTACAAAATATGTATTTTTTTCAAAATGTACTATTTTTTTGTTTATAGCTCAAAAAATAAAAAACGCAGAGGTGATCAAATACCACCAAAACAAAGCTCTATTTGTGGGGGATAAAAAAAGACATAAATTTTGTTTGGGTAAAGCATCGCACGGCCGCGTAAATGTCAGTCAAAGTGACGCAGCACTGTATCGCAAAAAATTGCCTGGTCATTGAGCAGTAAAATATTCCAGGGCTGAAGTGGTTAAGCAACAGACAGCATGGATTTATGAAAGACAGAAGTTGCCAAACAAACCTGATTTCTTTTTATGAGGTGGTAAGTAAAACCTTGAACAGAGGAGTGGCGGTGGACGTGGTATACTTGGATTTTGCAAAAGCGTTTGACACAGTTCCGCACACATGACTCATGTGTAAGGTAAAGTTTACAGGCTTGGAAATATCAGTTTGTGAATGTATAGAAAACTGGCTAAAAGACAGAATTCAGAGAGTCGTGGTTAATGATTCTTACTCTGAATGGTCTAAGGTTATCAGTGGTGTACCCCAAGGTTCAGTGCTGGGACCCTTACTTTTTAATCCCTTTATAAATGACATAGGGTCTGGGATCAAAAGTAATTTCCATCTTTGCAGATGACACCAAGCTATGCGGTGGAATAACGTCCTTACAGGATGTCTCCAATTTACAAGCCGAACTCAATGCTCTGTCTAATTGGGCGACTATGTGGCAGATGAGGTTTAATGTTGAGAAATGTAAAGTTATGCACTTGGGGGCTAAGAATATGCATCATACATACTAGGGGGAGGACAACTGGGGGGATCCATACTAGAGAAGGATCTGGGGGTTTTGGTAGATCATAAGCTCAATAATAACATACAATACCAAGCTGCGGTTTCCAAAGCGAGCAAAGTCCTTTCCTGTATTAGGAGAGGTATGGACTCCAGAGAGAGAGATATAATTTTGCCCCCCTGTACAAATCATTAGTAAGACCTCATCTGTAATATGCAGTTCAGTTTTGGGCACCAGTTCTCAAAAAGGATATCGGGGAACTGGAGAAAGTGCAGAGAAGGGCAACCAAACTGATAAGAGGCATGGAGGAGCTCAGCTATGAGGAAAGAATAGAGGAACGGAATTTATTCTCTTGGGAAGAGGAGATTAAGAGGGGGATATGATCACCATGTATAAATATATAAGGGGTCCATATAGCGAACTTGGTGTTGAATTATTTACTTTAAGGTCATCACAGAGGACAAGGGGGCACTCTTTACGTCTAGAGGAAAAGAGATGTCATCTCCAATTACGGAAAGGTTTCTTCGCAGTAAGAGCTGTGAAAATGTGGAATAGACTGCCTGCAGAGGTGGTTATGGCCAGCTCAGTGGATTGCTTTAAGAAAGGCCTGGATTATTTCCTAAATGTACATAATATAACTGGGTACTAACATTTATAGGTAAAGTTGGTCCAGGGAATATCCGATTGCCTCTCGGGGGATCAGGAAGAAATTTTTACCCCTGCACTAGCAAATTGGATCATGCTCTGCTGTTTTTTTTTTTTTTTTGCCTTCCTCTGGATCAACTGTGGGTATAGGATTGTGTATATGGGACTGTATTATTATTATTGTTATTTTTTTTTTTTTTTGGTTGAACTAGATGGACTTGTTTCTTTTTTCATCCTATGTAACTATGTAACTTTATGACCACTGACAAGGTTAGGTGAATAACATTGATTATCTCATTACAATGACATCTGCAAGGTGGTATATGTTAGGTAGCAAGTTGAGGTTGATGTGTTGGAAGCACAAATAATGGGCATCGCAGTTTGTTGTGTATGGGGGCTGCGTAGCTGCAGACCAGTCAGGGTACCCATGCTGATCCATGTCCACAGCCAAAAGTGCCTACAATCGGTACATGAGCGTCAGAACTGGACCACGGTGCAATTGAAGAAGGTGGCCTGGGTTGATGAATAAAATTTTTTTTTTTACATCATGTGGATGGTTTGGTGCGTGTGCTTCACTTACCTGGGGAAGAGATGGCACCAGGATGCAGTAATAAAAGAAGCCGATGGAGAAAGTCTGATGCTTTGGGCAATGTTCTGCTTGGATACCCTGGCTCCTGCCATTCATGTGGATGTTACTTTGTCTTGTACCACCTTCCTAAACATTGTTGGTGACCAAGTACACTCTTTCATGGAAACGGTATTCCCTGATGGCAATGGTCTCTTTCAACAGGATAATAATACACTCTGCCACACTGCAACAATGGTTTAAGAATGTTTGAGGAACACAAGTGTTGAATTGGCCTCCAAAATCTCCAGATCTCAATCAAAATGAGCATTTGTGGGATGTGCTGGAAAAACAAGTCTGATCCACGGAGGCTCCACCTCACAACTTACAGGATGGCTAGGTGCCAGATACCACAGCATACCTTCAGAGGTCTGGTGGAGTTCATACCTCGATGGGTCATGGCTCTTTTGGCAGCAAAAGAGGGACCTACTCAAAAATAAGGTGGGTGGTCATAAAGTTATGGCTGATCAGCATATGTACGTTGTACCAATGAACTGCAGACCAATATATAAATGGGTGGCATGGAGTCATTTTTCAATCCAGCCACTGTAGTTGCAAGAAATCTGTTTTCTATATTAGGTACCTACATACCAGCTGGAATCAGGCTTGCAATGAGAAAAGATCCACGGGAAGCTGGATCGTGGTGGAGCTGTACTTAGTTGGCCTTAATTGGCCTTAAAGGAGGAAGAGAAGTGAAGGTGGCAATAATCAGCTATTATTGGTATAAGACTCATGAGAAGACTCTGATGAAGAAACTGATGTAAAGAAGACTTTGATATAAGGGAGGTTCTGATAAAGACCCTGATGTAAGGGAGGATTCTGATGTAAGGGGGGCTCTATGTGAATGCTGATATAAGGTGGCCTCTGATGGGGACCCCGATGTAAGGGAGACTAATGTAAGGTGTTCTGATAGGGACCCTAATGTAAGGGGGCTCTAATGAAGACTTTGATGTAAGGGGGCTCTGATGAAGACTTTGATGTAAGGGGGCTCTGATGAAGACTTTGATGTAAGGGGGCTCTGATGAAGACTTTGATGTAAGGGGGCTCTGATGAAGACTTTGATGAAAGGGGAGACTCTGACTATGAACCTGGTGTAAGGGGGCTCTGATGAAGACTTTGATGTAAGGGGAGACTCTAACAGGGATTCTGATGGAGACCCTGATGTAAGTGTGGACTCCAACTGAGATGAGATGTATCAAACAGACATAACAAACATTTCCAATGGTAAATGTAACACAGCAAAAGGGAGCAAACCAGAGAAGTTCATTATTAGGATTTCCATCCCCCCAGTGTATGTGAAGTAAATTTCCTATTAGTCTTGGATAGACTGGGGAAGGGTTGTTTTACATAATACGTTTTTATTCGGTGCAGAGAAGAAGAAAGTAATGAGTTATACAGAGAAGCATCACGGAACATCACAAGGCAACTCACACAGATCGAGTCAAATTTCAGGATATAGCGAATGCCCGAGGTTCATACAGCCCTAGCACAAATCACGGAGAACGTCTTATCTCAGAACGTCCACAGAGGGATATAGAAAATTACATAGAGAAGGAGAGTCCTGGCAGTAAATCCAATTACATATATTAAATGATATGTGTTACTCCAAGTATGGGGCCACCAGGGATGCCCGAGGAATGAGAGAAGAAACAGAATGACAGATAGAGGGAAGAGGCAGGGAAAGGTAGAGGAAGGTATATGGGGGAAGGTATGTAGAACAAAGGTATGTGTACAGTGCAGGGGTCCTTAGGAGGGGGGTATATGAAGGTGGATTGTAAAGGACACCAGAAGGGATGAAGGACATCAAGGGGAGGGTGAGGACCCTTCACTCTTAAGAAGGTCTGGAACTTAGAGGAGCTAATATAAATAGCTCATGGCCTATCTGTAAAGGTTCTCCTTTAACTAGGTTGTGGTATATCTAGTAGAGGTTAGTTATGTATTTTTATCTGGACTTGTTCTGTATATATATATATATATATATATATATATATATATATATATATATATATATATATATATATATATATGTTGAAGATGTTTCATAGCTTACCAAACCAGTTCTTCAATTTCAATGAATGTCAGGAACATTCCCCATAGCAATTATTTTCATAGCCTAATCCAACCACCATGGAATGTCGAAGAACGGGATCGGAGGTGGACAAGTTTAGGAACCTCTATGTTCTAGTTTTATAATCACATTGTTGGTGGTGGACAATCAAATGTTATAAACTGAGTTGCAGTTCAGGGAAAAAAATAAGCATTTGATCCCCTACGAATCAACAATAATTCTGGCTTGGATCGGAGGTGGACAAGTTTAGGAACCTCTATGTTCTAGTTTTATAACCACATTGTTGGTGGTGGATAATCAAATGGTATAAACTGAGTTGCAGTTCAGTGAATAAAATAAGCATTTGATCCCCTACCAACCAACAATAGTTCTGGCTCCCACAGACAGGCTACAGTATATGTAGTGGTATATGGAGGTGATGTATTGTAAAGGACCCCAGAGGGGGTGAAGGACATCAAGGGGAGGATGAATTACTGTAGACTCTTTACTCTTAAGAAGGTCTGGAACTTAGAAGAGCTCATATAAACAGCCCACGGGCTGTCTGTGAAGGTTCTCTTTTAACTAGGTCATGGTATATATAGTAGAAGTTAATCATGTATATTTAACTGGACTTGTTCTGTATTGTTAAAAATGTTTCATAGCTTACCAAACCAGTTCTTCAATTCTAATGAATGTCAGGAACATTCCCTATAGCAATTATATTCATAGCCTAATCCAACCACCATGGAATGTCGAAGAACAGGATCGGAGGTGGACAAGTTTAGGAACCTCCATGTTCTAGTTTTATAATCACATTGTTGGTGGAAGACAATCAAATGTTATAAACTGAGTTGCAGTTCAGTGAATAAAATAAGCATTTGATCCCCTACGAATCAACAATAATTCTGGCTCCCAGAGACTGGCTACAGTATATGCTCGTGTGCTAGTTTGTAGTGAGTGCTTTTCATTTTTTTTTTGCATTACAATACTTTAAAATTCTTAAAAGAATGCAAAAAAAAAAAAAAAAATGTAAGATGGTGCTCCTAAAGACAACACATTATGTGTATAAAGACACCTGTCCACAGAATGTCTTTCTTCCATTCAAACCCACCATCATGGGCAAGACCAAAGAGCTATCAAAGGATGTCAGGGACAAGATTATAGACCTGCACAAGACTTGAATGGGCTACAAGACCATCAGCGAGAAGCTTGGTGAGAAGGAGACAACGGTTGGAGCGATTATTCGCAAATGGAAGAAATACAAAATAACCATCAATCGCCCTCGGTTTGGAGCTCCATGCAAGATTTCGCCTCATGGGGTACGGAGGATCATGAGAAACGTGAGGGATCAGCCCATAACTACATGTGAGGAGCTTGTGAATGATCTCAAGGCAGTTGGGACCACAGTCACCAAACAAACCATTGATAACACAATACGCCAACCATGGAGTGAAATCCTACAGTGCCCGCAAGGTCCCCCTCCTCAAGAAGGCACATGTACATGCCGTCTGAAGTCTGATAAATGAGGTCCTTCACCGACAACAAGTACTTTTGAAGCTTATCCAAGCCACTTCTTCAGATCTATTGAGTGTCAGGAACATACCCTAGCATTTATAGTACCCTGTAATCCATCCACGAAATATGTAGATGTTATTGTCCAGGAACAGAATGGGAGTTGGGAAAGTTGAGGAACCTCCATGTTCTAGTTATATAATCCCATTATTGGCGTTTTCCATGGTGATTGGATTAAGTTGTTTTAGGGTGTGAATATACTGTAAAGGCTGGGGTATCTTCCTGACACTCTAGGAAAGCCTTTCTCAACTTTTTTACCCCAAAAGAACCCTTGTAATAGTTTTCAGGTCTTAAGGAGCCCCTGCTAAGGTCAATCCATCTGTGATCATTGGAAGAATACTCCTTACATTGGTGGTGATCAGTGAGAAGAATACTAACCCTACAGTGGTCGCCAGAATGCCACCCTTACAGTTATACCTCTGGCTATGCTGGCTACAGCTCAAGGAACCCTTGGCCACTTCTGGTGGAACCCTAGGCTTCCAAGGAACCCTACTATAGAAACTGAATAAGTGGCTGGGTAAGTTCATTTAAATATAACGAACTACAACTAGATATACCATGACCTGGATAAATTACTGACAAGATGTTATGAAGCTTGTCCAAGCCACTTTTTCAGTTCTACTGGGTGTCAGGAACATACCCCAGCATTTATATTCCTACCCTAATCCAATCACCATGAAATTTGTATGTGTCATTGTCCAAGAACAGGATGGGAAGTGGGAAAGTTGAGGAACCCCCCCGTTCTAGTTACATAATCCCATTGTTGGTGTTGGACAATCATCATCTATAATATTCCATGGTGATTGGATTCAAGTGTTTTAAGGTGTGACTATAAAGGCTGGGGTATCTTCATGACACTCTAGGACAACCTTTGTCAACCTTTTTACCCCAAAAGAGCCCTTGTAATTTTCAGGTCTTAAGTAAAGCCTGCTTATATTAGTCCATTGGTGGTCATTGGATGAATGCTCCTTACATTGGTGGTGGTCAGTGGGAAGAATACCTCCCCACAGTGGTGACCAGAATGCCACCCATACAATTATGACTCTGGTTCTGCCAAGTGGTGTTGGACCTGGAACTATGTAGGCACCATATCATGGAAGGTCAGTTAGCCACAGCTCAAGGAACCCTTGCCCATTTCTGTAGGAACTCTAGACTTCCATGAAACCCTGGTTAAGAATGGCTGCTCTAGGAACTGAAGAAGTGGCTGCGTAAGTCCATTTGAGTGTGACTAAATGAGGCTAGATATACCATGACCTGGATAAATTAGATCCTTCACCGACAAGATGTTTTGAAGCTTATCCAAGACACTTCTTCAGTTCTATTGCATGTCAGGAACATACCCTAGCATTTCTATTCCTACCTTAAGATGCCTTAATCCAATGATCATGGATTGCTTCAAAGAAAATTGTCCAAGAACAGCAAAGCTCAGACTGGGGGAGAGGGGGAAACAGATTAAGGAGCCAATCAGTTAATGTGATGTCAAGAAGCATGAGAGCATAACAGAGCAATGAGGTCATCCCTGTGTAGCTTCTCCTTTCATTGTCCAATCACCAGATAAGCTGGACTCAGAGTCAGTCGGTTGATTGATGCTGGCCGTCAGGCCAAGGACATCTAGTGGCAGTAAAAAGTACTGCGGAGGAAATCTCTGGATTGAAGGAGAATATTGCAGTAAAAGCAGGTTTTCTTATGTTATCTTTTTATGGGCTCTTCTGTTTTTATCTTGTTATTTTTGTCTAGAGTTCTGCTTTAAATACCACCAATCAGACAATGCCATAAATTATTACCACCTTCCCTCATTACACTTTTATGGCCCTAATTGGCTGTGAACTGTCATAAATAACATAAACACAGGAATGAATATTTCACCGAGGAGCAGTGTGACGATGGATGTATTCCCACCGGGAAGGTGACAGAATCATCGCTGCCAAAATGTCTACGGCATTCCGAGGGCTGTCTGTGATAAAAAGACAAATCATGGCTAACATTTCACATGGCACACATCTGTGAATCTGAGACTTAAAGTTAATATATAGACCAGTGATGGCGAACCTTGGCACCCCAGATGTTTTGGAACTGCATTTCCCATGATGCTCAACCACGCTGCAGAGTGCATGAGCATCATGGGAAATGTAGTTCAAAAACATCTGGGGTGCCAAGGTTGGCCATCACTGGTATAGACATTTTTTTTAAAATTGTGGATACAGCAAAGAAGAGGTTAACCCCAGTAAGGTTATTTTTGTTTTTTGTTGTTTGTTCTGTGTAGTGGGGAAATTTCCCTTCACTTCCTGTCCCAGAGACCCAAGAGGAATTTAGAGCAAATCTCCCAAATTGAAAAGACTTCCACTCTTAGCCCTTGTACACACGGTCGGAGATTCCGACGGAATGTGTCCTATCGGACCGTGTTGTCGGATATTCCGACTGTGTGTGGTCTCCATCGGACTGTTTCCGTCGGAATATGCGACGGACCAAGTTTTCCAACTTGTAAAATTTTCCGACAAAATGCTATCGGACATACTCCGATCATGTGTAGCCTACTCCAACGGACAAAGTGCCACGCATGCTCAGATAAAATTCCTAGACCAAAGCTATTGGCTACTAGCCTGAACGTAGTCCCATCGTAACGAAATAACGTCATCACGTTATGTACAATCGGATTTTCCGACAACTTAGTCCGACCGTGTGTATGCAACATCACTTCCCGACCTCTTCCAGAATTAATCCATCGGAATTACTCCGACGGATTTGGTTGTCGGAATCTTCAACCGTGTGTACAAGGGCTTAGACTGAACCTGGTGTCCCCATTGGAAGATTTTCCCTATATTCCTTTCCTGGTGACAACTGTAACATTTTGGCGTTACCCTCACTTTCTTTTTTTTTAGTGACAATGGTCCCCAGCATCAATAGGGTGAATCTCCCCAGAGGGGACACCGAGAGCAAGTCAAGTTTTGTTGAACCAGGGCCGGAGAGCAGTCCTACCTAGAGGCCACCTAGTCCTTCTTTAACCCATTTACATATATGTGCTGTCAGGAGCTGGGTCTTCTTCGGGGGTGTTACATATACACTCACCAGCCACGTTAATAGGTACACCTTGCTAGTACTGGGTTGGACCCCCTTTTGCCTTCATTCTTTGTGGCATAGATACAACAAGGTGTTGGAAACGTTCCTCAGAGATTTTGCTCCATAGTGACATGATAGCATCACACAGTTGCTGTAGATTCATGATGTGAACCTCCCATTCCCACAAAGTGGGAACCATTGATACAAGGCAGGATGCTTTCATGTTGTGTATGCCAAATTCTGACCCGACCATCTGAATGTTCTCAGCTGAAATCAAGACTCATCAGACCAGGCAATGTTTTTCTAATCTTCTATTGTCCAATTTTGGTGAGCCTGTGCCAATTGTAGCCCCAGTTTCCTGTTCTTAGCTGGCATGAGTGGCACCCGGTGTGATCTTCTGCTGCTGTAGGCCATCTGGTTTCATATGTTGTGCGTTCAGAGATGGTATTCTGCATACCTTGGATGTAACGAGAGGTTATTTGAGTTACTGTTGCCTTTCTATCATCTGGAACCAGTCTGCCCATTCTCCTCTGACCTCTGACATCAACAAGGCATTTCCCTCCACACAACTGCCGCTCACTGGATATTTTCTCTTTTTCCCACCATTCTCTGTAAACCCGGGTGTGTGTTAAAAATCCCAGTATGATCAGCAGTTTTTGAAATACTCAGACCAACCCATCTGGTACCAACAACCATGCCACGTTCAAAGTCACTTAAATACCCTTTCTTCCCCCATTCTGATGTTAGGTTTAAACTTCAGCAAGTCATCTTCACAACATCTAGATGACTAAATGCATTGAGTTGCTGCCATTTGATTAGCAGATTAGCAATTTGTGTTACCGAGCAATTGAACAGGTATACCTAACAAGTGGACGGTCAGTGTATGTGCATGGACGCTCCATATCGCCGCTCCCAGCATGGAAACTGAACTGCCACTGATAGCTTCTGATTTTATACTAATGTTTGGCAGTTGGGATGACCGATTCCTGATCACATGCCTACTTTGAAAGTCTGTGATTGGCTGTATTGAGTAAAATCCTCCCCTGTACTTTCTCCTTCTGCGTGTTGGGGGCCCCTTCTGTTGCGAGACACAATCATTCCGCAGTTCCAGCAACACGCAATCCTGACTCCGCCCATACTGAAGGACCTGACCGCATTTTGTGGTGTCCTTTATAGACATAACACGGGCTGAATTCCCTGACAACCAGAGCTCAAAACTATAAAATATACCATAAAACACTATAATAAGCAATATACTATATATACTATAAAAAAAAGTTTTTTTATAGTATATACAGGCTTACCTGTAGGTCAAAGTGGTTTGTAAGGGTTTACAACCACTTTAAGTCAGAGTGGTGACTGTTCAAGTCAGATCTGGTGATTAATCCCTTATGTTAATCACCAATGACCAGTGGATAGCCAAAAGGCAAAGTAACGAAGATCGAATGGCAGGTTAAACCTGGGAAAACTATAGAGGAGAATAAAGAATCAATAATCATCTTTATTTGGCTACCTAAACCCAAGTCGCCCAGTAGGGTCAGCTGACAAAATTTTATGTCAAATATGAGCTTTAGGATCCGTGGGTCCTGTGCATTAAGGAAGCCATTGGAATTTTTCATTCCTCTCCTCCAACTCATTGCATTGCCTCCATGACGCATTAGAGCACAAGGGTTGTGACTGCATGTTCAGTCAAAAGTAGGACTTGGTCAACAAGCAGAAGGATTAGGATCCAAAAACGGCATCATGGCATCATTGCAATCAATCTCTCCAGCCATCATTAAGGCTTGGCTTCAACAAATTGTTCCCCGTTATATCCAAGGAGTACCGTTCATAGTGGTGTGACTTCGAATTGCAGAGACTTCAAAGTAGTCCCTACACTACTTTGATCACACTTTGATGTGACTTGGGGCCATGGACCTCAAGAATACCCAGGCATTGCTTCAAGTCTCAAAGGTCGCATTAAAATCGCACGGCTTTTTAGGTTGCAATAGTGGAAACCTAGGCGAAGATTGTAGATGGTCTTTAGACCTAGCAAGTGTGTACGTGTGTGTGTACTGTATACACACTTCAAGACACCCATGTTTCTGCAAGTACCTTTGCTTGGCCTTTGGAGAGTTCTCTACGAGTTCATCTGACAGACTGTGACCTTTCCACAAACTCCAGGCATTTCCCAGGATATTAGGTGGAGTAGTGGCTGTCTTACGGGAGCAAGGACTTCTGGTGAGCCTTGTTTGGGCAACAACCTGGTGCAATGTTTTCCAGGTCCCCGGGGAAAAAAGTTCTAGTTCAGACTCTGATGGAATTGGGAGGAGCCGTCACCAAGAGACCAACTAGTCTCATTACAGCAATGACCTGCCTGGAAGCAGTTCTGAATCTCTGAAGAATACAATAGAATTACCCTCAGAGAGAGAAACAGTATAAGTATCTCACGTGAACAAATTATAGCTCTTTCCCATTGGTTGCATCCCACGCACGGCCGCAAAAGGTTAAGGAAATAGCCTGTTGTAACCTTTGGTCCAAGGGGCCCAATGGAAGGTTGACATCGGTATTACCTGGTTTTTGTAGTAAGGGAAGGTTTGCTTCCTGCACCAGGAACAGTATCTCCACAGAGGAGACAAGTCCCTTTTTGGAGGGCGCTAAACTAATCTTTCAGCTTATCAGCTACTAGGCATACCAGTCATCGCAATCTATTGTCGGGTATTTTATGCCAATGGAGGACAATATGTTCAAAGTCAGAATTGCAGCGGTCGCAGACTGAAGTCCTTCCGAAAATGCATCAAATAGAGCAGGGGTCAAGTCCTGTGGAAAAAAGTGTGGGAACTCCCACCCAAGATCCACTCCCCCACCAAAAAAAATAAAAAATGATACGCTCATATGCACGAACGCTTCAAAAGTGGTATTTTTCATCCAATTTTCGTATTGTGTGTATGAAGCTTAACTGTTAGTAGATAATAAAAAAGAATCCTCAATAAACATAAATACGGTAATTCTCTGAATAATCAGCATTCATTCAATTGTGCTTCCATGCAAATGTGAACATCATGTTCTGATCTTTATTGGGGAATGTTATTTTGTATATAGAGTGTTTATGTGGTGAGTTTACACTTTTCATTGAACAGAGTTTGGATAACACAGGGTTAAACAGAAAGGTCATAAATGAACTGCACATTATCTGGACAGAATGCTTGGGGAGATAGTGATCTGTCCCTGCTTAGGAGATGTATGTTAGCTTGGGGGGCTGCAAACTCTGCAGAGCTCCAACACACACTCACTGCTATTCCAACCATTCACATATTTCCACATAAACTTCCCTCCTGGCCTTAAACTTTGCCCGGTATTGTGCCCAGCTTACCACCCCAAACTGATGTTCCTCCCTCAGCTCACCTCTCCCCCTGCATGTCCTGTGAGCAGAATAGCTGTGCTCCTCCTCTGGGTTCTCTCATCATATGGCACTGAGGGTAGAGGAGGGGGGATTCAGTGGGACACACAGAGCAAGTATGCAGGAGACTGGGGGGGATAAGGAGACAGAAAATCAGGAGGGGTCGGTGGGGAGGAGCTCATCACGAGAGGTCTGACTAAATACAATCTTTTAGCAGCAGGGACCTGATCTACCCGTCAGCTAGCTGTGATTGACAAGTAGATTGGAGCGGAAGCTGTCATGGGGCCCCCTACTGGCAATGCCTGAATGGTCAGGTGTGCGGCACTTACTATTGCGAGCTGTGTCGGCGGCTGCTGGTGTAGCACCTGCCACACACCTCACATACTTCATAGTCTTGCAGGACGCGGCTGCTATTGGGAACGGAGTTCCTGTTGTGGAAAAAGTACAGGAACTCCGTTCCCATGCGTTCCCGCAGGACTTGAGCCCTGAAATAGAGCCTCGGCTATGCTGCAAAGACTCAGCAAAATGGGGAAGTCCTATCTTCATTGTTGAAGGAATGCAAGACTAGTCAACCTCTGTCAGAGGTATTACCCAGTCAGGTCTGCCAGCCCTTTAGGTTCAGGTTCCTAGAACTTCCTAAACTAATACAAAGGAAAAACACCGTGCTAATATAAAAAAATAGTGAATTCGCAAATTAGCAAAACTACAATATTCCTGTGAAGAACACAGCCAAGCTGCTAGCACACAAACAAACCAAGTCTAAACTAAAAATATATAAATAAGTGCAGCGCTTAAAGACACCTATATCAATAAGTGAAAGTATACATATACATATAAAGTGAAAAAGAACATATATTGTTGACAAAAAGTCCACTAAAGTCCCAGGAAGTATAAACAATCTCAAAGTCAATCTTCATGGACCTCAAAGTGGTATATTTGGGACTTCTGAAGTTGTCAGTTGGCATTCATAGAAAAATGACTCTCAGCCTTCTCAGACCTCAGAACCTCTTGAGAACAGATTATAGGAGAATTAAAAAAGATGGATACTCTTACCAAATGAGTTGGACACATCCACCCTATAGTAGTGTGTCATACCTGCTTATGGGGGGCTCCAACGGCACACCCTGATGCAATCGGCCAGATGGTGTTTCACCTCGCAATTCCTTGTAGTCTCCAGTTAGAAGAGGTAGATGAAATTCCCGAGCCGTGGATAACTATAAGCCTTGGCATCTGATATCTCGTAGGAATTCACCATAAGGGGGGACAAAGCATAAAAAACGCCTTGCATGGTGAAATACAACCAATGATGGTTTATTGAAAATATTCAAATTAAAATAGAACTAATAGTCCATAAAAATCATGTGATACGTAAAAACAAAAATTAGCAATGTGGGGAGCAGAAAAATGCAGGCCCCAGTAGACAACTTAGAGGTCGAAATGCGTCAGTGTTATCTGTTGCCCGGTAATTCCCCCCCCCCAGGCAGGAAGTGAGGATGCAAAGAACAATAAATCCTGGTGGAGGATCCCCCCTCCCACTTTCCCTGCTCCATCCGAAACTAAAATTACAGCCCAAGAACATATATGCGCAGGATCAGGGCTGGCCATAGGGTAGAGCTGGCCCTCTTGTACCGGGCCCAGGCCACCATCAGTTCAACAGGGGGCCCAGGGGCAGGGAAGAGACTCTTTAAATACCTTTGGGGGGTATGCACAGTTATCTCACAGGCTGGGGGTCCTGGCGATTAACAAAAAGTTCCCATCAGGGGGACAAAGAAGGCACTATTTAGTCATTTTTGGGATCCTCCATGCCGTGGCAAATTAACAAATTAAAATCCCGAGATGAGTAAATAGTCCCCTCTGCTGATCCAATAGGGCCCGGGAACTTATATTAAATTTTTGGCAGGCACAAGATGGTATTTAAAGCCCCTTCTCTCTGTGGGGTGGAGGGGGCAAGCTGTATGAGAGGAGAGGGGAGGAGGGGAATTATGGGGCCCACAACTTCTAATGGCGGCCATGCGTAGGATACCAGCTTTTGACTTTACTGCAGTGCCAGAAAGTACTGAAGCCAATGGATAGGGATGACGGACAGATTTTCACTAACAATGCCCCCCCCCCCCCGGTATTCTTTTTATGACAGATCTACTTAAATGATGATCCAGGCAAACAGCTGAACACACCAAAGAAATACCTATATGGGAGCTGGTATACCTGCCAAAGGAGTATCTCTGTCCATCCAGTCCTGAGATTTACACAGCTCTGCCTTGTGTCGTAGGGGGAGGAGACCCGATCTCTTCTGCCCCATCCTTGTGACTGGACAATGAAATGAGAAGCAGAAGACTGATGAGCTCATCTCTCTGCTCTCTCCATGCTCCTACCCCTGAAGCACAACCAATTGGCTCCTTGTGCTGCCCCTGCCTCTCCCCGTCTCAGCTCTACTGCAAGAGACTGGTGCAAGGTACATTACTTATATTTATACATTTAATTGTGTATTTTTGTCTTTTGTATCCGCTGTACCAGCTCTAACCATTCCTTATTCCCCCTGCCCCCTCCTTCCCTCCTGCCCCCGTTGTATTGAGGTTGGTGATCGGTCTCGGGGGATGGCTGAGGAAATATTTATTACCTATCCCACCACTTAATGGCAGGAAAAGCTTTCAGGTGATACATTATATAAGGGTCATGCATTATAGATCAGCTCTAAAAGGATTTCGCAGAGCAGAAGGCGCTCACCGAGCGGTGTATAGTGGGGGGTGAGGTTTCTGTGCCGCCATAGACCTGGGGAGGGTGGATCACTAGAGAAGACTACAATGGGCGATCAATGACTATATATTGATTGATTTACCAGTAACATTCACCTATTAGCTGTATGTTAGGAGACGTTCTACACGCTGCTCTATCCTGGCCATCGTTAGATGGAATCAGCTTCTCTGCTCAGATAGGACAATAAGCCTCTCCTGGATTCTATTGGATCATACAAGGTGGATTAGGTCAGCTTTTCTCAACATGGAGGAAGCCTAGAAATAACGTAATGCTCCTTTCATTGGTGATCAGTGAGAAGAATGTTCCTTACATTGGTGATCAGTGGGAAGAATGTTCCTTACATTGGTGATCAGTGAGAAGAATGTTCCTTACATTGGTGATCAGTGAGAAGAATGTTCCTTACATTGGTGATCAGTGAGAAGAATGTTCCTTACATTGGTGATCAGTGGGAAGAATGTTCCTTACATTGGTGATCAGTGAGAAGAATGTTCCTTACATTGGTGATCAGTGGGAAGAATGTTCCTTACATTGGTGATCAGTGAGAAGAATGTTCCTTACATTGGTGATCAGTGGGAAGAATGTTCCTTACATTGGTGATCAGTGAGAAGAATGCCCCTTACATTGGTGATCAGTGAGAAGAATGTTCCTTACATTGGTGATCAGTGAGAAGAATGTTCCTTACATTGGTGATCAGTGGGAAGAAAGTTCCTTACATTGGTGATCAGTGAGAAGAATGTTCCTTACATTGGTGATCAGTGGGAAGAAAGTTCCTTACATTGGTGATCAGTGAGAAGAATGTTCCTTACATTGGTGATCAGTGGGAAGAAAGTTCCTTACATTGGTGATCAGTGAGAAGAATGTTCCTTACATTGGTGATCAGTGAGAAGAATGTTCCTTACATTGGTGATCAGTGGGAAGAATGTTCCTTACATTGGTGATCAGTGAGAAGAATGTTCCTTACATTGGTGATCAGTGAGAAGAATGTTCCTTACATTGGTGATCAGTGGGAAGAATGTTCCTTACATTGGTGATCAGTGGGAAGAATGTTTCTTACATTGGTGATCAGTGAGAAGAATGTTCCTTACATTGGTGATCAGTGAGAAGAATGTTCCTTACATTGGTGATCAGTGAGAAGAATGTTCCTTACATTGGTGATCAGTGAGAAGAATGTTCCTTACATTGGTGATCAGTGAGAAGAATGCTCCTTACATTGGTGATCAGTGGGAAGAATGTTCCTTACATTGGTGATCAGTGGGAAGAAAGTTCCTTACATTGGTGATCAGTGAGAAGAATGTTCCTTACATTGGTGATCAGTGAGAAGAATGTTCCTTACATTGGTGATCAGTGAGAAGAATGTTCCTTACATTGGTGATCAGTGAGAAGAATGCTCCTTACATTGGTGATCAGTGAGAAGAATGCTCCTTACATTGGGGATCAGTGAGAAGAATGTTCCTTACATTGGTGATTAGTGGGAAGAATGTTCCTTACATTGGTGATCAGTGAGAAGAATGTTCCTTACATTGGTGATCAGTGAGAAGAATGTCCCTTACATTGGTGATCAGTGAGAAGAATGTTCCTTACATTGGTGATCAGTGAGAAGAATGTCCCTTACATTGGTGATCAGTGAGAAGAATGTTCCTTACATTGGTGATCAGTGAGAAGAATGTTCCTTACATTGGTGATCAGTGGGAAGAATGTTCCTTACATTGGTGATCAGTGAGAAGAATGTTCCTTACATTGGTGATCAGTGAGAAGAATGCTCCTTACATTGGTGATCAGTGAGAAGAATGTCCCTTACATTGGTGATCAGTGAGAAGAATGTTCCTTACATTGGTGATCATTGGGAAGAATGTTCCTTACATTGGTGATCAGTGAGAAGAATGTTCCTTACATTGGTGATCAGTGGAAAGAATGTTCCTTACATTGGTGATCAGTGGGAAGAATGTTCCTTACATTGGTGATCAGTGGGAAGAATGTTCCTTACATTGGTGATCAGTGAGAAGAATGTTCCTTACATTGGTGATCAGTGAGAAGAATGTTCCTTACATTGGTGATCAGTGGGAAGAATGTTCCTTACATTGGTGATCAGTGGGAAGAATGTTCCTTACATTGGTGATCAGTGAGAAGAATGTTCCTTACATTGGTGATCAGTGAGAAGAATGTTCCTTACATTGGTGATCAGTGAGAAGAATGTTCCTTACATTGGTGATCAGTGGGAAGAATGTTCCTTACATTGGTGATCAGTGAGAAGAATGCTCCTTACATTGGTGATCAGTGGGAAGAATGTTCCTTACATTGGTGATCAGTGGGAAGAAAGTTCCTTACATTGGTGATCAGTGAGAAGAATGTTCCTTACATTGGTGATCAGTGAGAAGAATGTTCCTTACATTGGTGATCAGTGAGAAGAATGTTCCTTACATTGGTGATCAGTGAGAAGAATGCTCCTTACATTGGTGATCAGTGAGAAGAATGCTCCTTACATTGGGGATCAGTGAGAAGAATGTTCCTTACATTGGTGATCAGTGAGAAGAATGTTCCTTACATTGGTGATCAGTGAGAAGAATGCTCCTTACATTGGTGATCAGTGAGAAGAATGTTCCTTACATTGGTGATCAGTGAGAAGAATGCTCCTTACATTGGTGATCAGTGGGAAGAATGCTCCTTACATTGGTGATTAGTGATGGCCGAACGGTTCGCCCGGCGGTCGTTTCGCGGCGAATTTCCGACTTTCGCCGTCCGCGGGTTCGAACGCCTTTTTCCGTCGTTCGCCCCGGCGGACTTACGTGTTTAATGTATACAAGAACTTTAACCTTTCGTGACACGTTTATCATGTGTTACAGGACAACCAATTGAGACATGACAGCTCATGGACACTTGGACATTCCCCCTAACCTATAAATACACCCGATCCGGTGGCCATTTTACATTCTTTCTTCTGTCACTGTAGGGAAAGGATCCTGTGTGGAGTAGGGACAGAGAAAACGCTAGCTATTTGGTACACAAAAGTTCTTTTCAGGACTGGTATAGGTGTTAGGTCAGCAGCCTGAGTTTCTTTTGTCAGTTTAGATAAAGGGACAGAGCGCTGTATGCTGCTATTTTAGGGACAGCTCAGCCAGATTAGTCTTTCTTCATCATCATCATCATCATCATCATTAGCTGTTACTATCAGGTCCACAAAAGAGCTGTTCCAGCTAATCGTTCCAGCCTACTCTTTTTTGCCAATTTGTATAGGGACAGGCAGGAAGCAGTGTGTCAGGCAGTGAGGATAATTTTAAAGACTTGCTGTTACTATTAGTTCCACAAAGGTTCTTTTCAGGACTGGTATCAGTGGTACGGTAATAGGCTTGTACACGTATAATATTCTTTCTTCCAAATATAGAAAGAATATTATACTTGACTGCTGCCCTTCTGCTGCAGTCTGCTAATCATTCACAACTCACTTGTTCCACAAAGCTCTTTATCAGGACTGGTAACTTGGTCTGTCTAGGGTGCTACGGTACATAGGCTTGGGTGCGGTACAGTCTGCTGTTCTGTAAGGACCGCTATCGGTCCACAATACATAGGGTTGCCGTGCACTACTGCTGACCGCTGCCCTATACTGCAGCAGTCCTTCATTGGTATAGGGACTGACGTACAGTCTGCTAATCACTAACACACAACCTGCTTGGTCCACAAAAGTTCTTATAAGGACTGGTAACTTGGTATAGGGTGCTACGGTACATAGGCCTGAGTGCGTTACAGTCTGCTGTTCTGTAAGGACCGCTATCGGTCCACAATACATAGGGTTGCCGTGCACTACTGCTGACCGCTGCCCTATACTGCAGCAGTCCTTCAGCGGTATAGGGACTGACGCACAGTCTGCTAAACACTAACACACAACCTGCTTGGTCCACAAAAGTTTTTATAAGGACTGGTAACTTGGTATAGGGTGCTACGGTACATAGGCCTGAGTGCAGTACAGTCTGCTGTTCTGTAAGGACCGCTA
This sequence comes from Lithobates pipiens, assembly GCF_037356315.1. Lineage (NCBI taxonomy): Eukaryota > Metazoa > Chordata > Amphibia > Anura > Ranidae > Lithobates > Lithobates pipiens. The sequence continues at coordinate 23,104,464 of NW_027507764.1, read as the reverse complement.
TCGGTCCACAATACATAGGGTTGCCGTGCACTACTGCTGACCGCTGCCCTATACTGCAGCAGTCCTTCATTGGTATAGGGACTGACGTACAGTCTGCTAATCACTAACACACAACCTGCTTGGTCCACAAAAGTTCTTATAAGGACTGGTAACTTGGTATAGGGTGCTACGGTACATAGGCCTGAGTGCGTTACAGTCTGCTGTTCTGTAAGGACCGCTATCGGTCCACAATACATAGGGTTGCCGTGCACTACTGCTGACCGCTGCCCTATACTGCAGCAGTCCTTCATTGGTATAGGGACTGACGTACAGTCTGCTAATCACTAACACACAACCTGCTTGTTCCACAAAAGTTCTTATAAGGACTGGTAACTTGGTATAGGGTGCTACGGTACATAGGCTTGAGTGCGGTACAGTCTGCTGTTCTGTAAGGACCGCTATCGGTCCACAATAGATAGGGTTGACGTGCACCACTGCTGACCGCTGCCCTATACTGCAGCAGTCCTTCAGCGGTATAGGGACTGACGTACAGTCTGCTAAACACTAATACACAACCTGCTTGGTCCACAAAAGTTCTTATAAGGACTGGTAACTTGGTATAGGGTGCTACGGTACATAGGCTTGAGTGCGGTACAGTCTGCTGTTCTGTAAGGACCGCTATCGGTCCACAATAGATAGGGTTGACGTGCACCACTGCTGACCGCTGCCCTATACTGCAGCAGTCCTTCAGCGGTATAGGGACTGACGCACAGTCTGCTAAACACTAACACACAACCTGCTTGGTCCACAAAAGTTTTTATAAGGACTGGTAACTTGGTATAGGGTGCTACGGTACATAGGCCTGAGTGCGTTACAGTCTGCTGTTCTGTAAGGACCGCTATCGGTCCACAATACATAGGGTTGCCGTGCACTACTGCTGACCGCTGCCCTATACTGCAGCAGTCCTTCATTGGTATAGGGACTGACGTACAGTCTGCTAATCACTAACACACAACCTGCTTGGTCCACAAAAGTTCTTATAAGGACTGGTAACTTGGTATAGGGTGCTACGGTACATAGGCCTGAGTGCGTTACAGTCTGCTGTTCTGTAAGGACCGCTATCGGTCCACAATACATAGGGTTGCCGTGCACTACTGCTGACCGCTGCCCTATACTGCAGCAGTCCTTCAGCGGTATAGGGACTGACGCACAGTCTGCTAAACACTAACACACAACCTGCTTGGTCCACAAAAGTTCTTATAAGGACTGGTAACTTGGTATAGGGTGCTACGGTACATAGGCCTGAGTGCAGTACAGTCTGCTGTTCTGTAAGGACCGCTATCGGTCCACAATACATAGGGTTGCCGTGCACTACTGCTGACCGCTGCCCTATACTGCAGCAGTCCTTCATTGGTATAGGGACTGACGTACAGTCTGCTAATCACTAACACACAACCTGCTTGTTCCACAAAAGTTCTTATAAGGACTGGTAACTTGGTATAGGGTGCTACGGTACATAGGCTTGAGTGCGGTACAGTCTGCTGTTCTGTAAGGACCGCTATCGGTCCACAATAGATAGGGTTGACGTGCACCACTGCTGACCGCTGCCCTATACTGCAGCAGTCCTTCAGCGGTATAGGGACTGACGTACAGTCTGCTAAACACTAATACACAACCTGCTTGGTCCACAAAAGTTCTTATAAGGACTGGTAACTTGGTATAGGGTGCTACGGTACATAGGCTTGAGTGCGGTACAGTCTGCTGTTCTGTAAGGACCGCTATCGGTCCACAATAGATAGGGTTGACGTGCACCACTGCTGACCGCTGCCCTATACTGCAGCAGTCCTTCAGCGGTATAGGGACTGACGCACAGTCTGCTAAACACTAACACACAACCTGCTTGGTCCACAAAAGTTTTTATAAGGACTGGTAACTTGGTATAGGGTGCTACGGTACATAGGCCTGAGTGCGTTACAGTCTGCTGTTCTGTAAGGACCGCTATCGGTCCACAATACATAGGGTTGCCGTGCACTACTGCTGACCGCTGCCCTATACTGCAGCAGTCCTTCATTGGTATAGGGACTGACGTACAGTCTGCTAATCACTAACACACAACCTGCTTGGTCCACAAAAGTTCTTATAAGGACTGGTAACTTGGTATAGGGTGCTACGGTACATAGGCCTGAGTGCGTTACAGTCTGCTGTTCTGTAAGGACCGCTATCGGTCCACAATACATAGGGTTGCCGTGCACTACTGCTGACCGCTGCCCTATACTGCAGCAGTCCTTCAGCGGTATAGGGACTGACGCACAGTCTGCTAAACACTAACACACAACCTGCTTGGTCCACAAAAGTTCTTATAAGGACTGGTAACTTGGTATAGGGTGCTACGGTACATAGGCTTGAGTGCGGTACAGTCTGCTGTTCTGTAAGGACCGCTATCGGTCCACAATAGATAGGGTTGACGTGCACCACTGCTGACCGCTGCCCTATACTGCAGCAGTCCTTCAGCGGTATAGGGACTGACGTACAGTCTGCTAAACACTAATACACAACCTGCTTGGTCCACAAAAGTTCTTATAAGGACTGGTAACTTGGTATAGGGTGCTACGGTACATAGGCTTGAGTGCGGTACAGTCTGCTGTTCTGTAAGGACCGCTATAGGTCCACAATAGATAGGGTTGACGTGCACCACTGCTGACCGCTCACCTATACTGCAGCAGTCCTTCAGCGGTATAGGGACTAAGAGTTTTGTCACAGGGTCATTTAAAAAATGACATGCAGAGGAAGAGGCAGGCCCTTCCGCAGGGGTGGTAGGGGTAGGGCAGGAGCAACAGGCTTGAGCCAAAGTGGGAAGTTGCAGAAGGTGCGTTCAATTACTTTAAAGGATGCACCAGACTTGGTTGAGTGGCTCGCTCAGCCTTACTCTTCTGCACCCTCCTCATCCTCTCGATCTGCACCCTCTTCTTCACTCTCTGCTATGTGCACCCCCAAAGACACTACCACCAACAACACGACCACCACCACCACCACCACATACCTTCCGCTTGAGTCACTGGAATTATTTTCCGATCCATATCAAGAGGACATTTCTGATGCGCAGCCACTCTTGGTATTGGATCAGGAAGAGGAGGTAGCAACAAGCGCTACTCAGCAGTCTGACGCCAGTACCCAGATCAGCCCAAGGAGGAGGTTGGTCCCCGGTGTTGCTGCCTACTCTACTTATAGCGGTGGGGAAGGTGACGTTGATGATGACGTGTCTAGTGATGTCACGTGGGTGCCCACAAGAGAGGAAGAGGAGGGGAGTTCAGAGGGAGATATGGACCAGCAGATAGGGAGGAGAAGCAGCAATGACTTACATTGCACAGCAGGGACAAAGCAGACTGCAAATGTATCAGGAGCGAGTCATCGACCATGTACGGTCACATCTGGCGCTCCCAGGACACCGGCACATGGCTCCGCAGTGTGGGCTTTTTTTAACGTGTCCGCTGCTGACAATAGCGTTGCCATCTGCAATCTTTGCAGTCAACGCGTTAGTCGCGGTAAGCCCAATACTCACCTAGGGACGACCGCCTTAAGAAGGCACATGAGCAGCCATCACCGAGCCCAGTGGGAGCAACGGAACACACAAAGCCACACTGCAGGCTCTCACCGTCCAGCCTCGTCTTCTACTTCTCCTTCTCCTCTCTCCTCACAATTGTCCTCCACTCCACCTTCCATCACGCCAAGCTCACATTTTTCTGCAAAAAGGCAGGCTTCCGTGGGCCTAATGTTTGAGCGTAAAAAAATGATGACGCCGGATAACCCTCTTGCCCAACGGTTGGCGGCTGGCTTGTCAGAACTCATAGCCCGCCAACTACTGCCATATAAACTGGTGGACTCGGAGGCCTTTCGCAAATTTGTGGCCATTGGAACACCACAATGGAAGGTCCCAGGAAGGAAGTATTTCTCAGAGAAGGGCATCCCAGAGCTATATGGCCATGTTCAGCGGCAAGTGAATGTATCTCTGGCACACAGTGTCGGTGCCAAGATACATCTGACCACAGACACGTGGTCTAGCAAACACGGGCAGGGAAGGTATATCAGTTTTACTGCCCACTGGGTGAACCTTCTGACGGCCGTCAAGCATGTAACCCGTGGCACCCGTGTAGATTTGGTTTTACCGCCACGGATTGCATGCAGGCCTGACTCTTCTTCTCCTCCTCCTACTCCATCCTCCTCCCTCTCCTCCTCAGCTGCCTCCTCCTTTTCCGCTGCTAGCGTCTCTTCCACTGCACCGCCCAAGCTCCCCAGAACCTATTCCACATGCCAGGTGAGACGTTGCCATGCCGTGCTGCGTCTGTTGTGCCTGGAAGCAAAGAGCCACACTGGCCCGGCACTCCTTTCAGCTTTGCGTTCACAGGCAGATGAGTGGCTAACACCGCTCAATTTGACAGTTGGTAAAGTGGTGTGTGACAACGGTGCCAATCTGCTTAGCGCATTGAAACAGGGCAAAATCACGCACGTGCCGTGCATGGCACACGTCTTAAACTTGGTCGTGCAGCGATTCCTTGTCAAATACCCTGGGGTCCAGGACATCTTGCGGCAGGCAAGGAAAATCTCGGCCCATTTCAGAAGATCTTACACGGCCATGGCTCGCCTTGCTGACATTCAGCGGCGACACCATCTGCCGGTCAGACGTCTTATTTGCGATTGCCCGACGCGATGGAACTCAACCTTCTATATGCTTGATAGGCTGCTCCAGCAGAAACGTGCAGTTAACGTCTACCTGTATGAACTCTGCGAAAGAAACGGTTCTGGGGAGCTGGGTTTTTTTTCACCGCGCCAGTGGCTGCTCATGCGCGACACATGCAGACTTCTGCGGCCATTTGAGGAGATCACCAAACTGGTCAGTCGCAGCCATGGCGCCATCAGTGACATGGTACCTTATGCCTTCTTTCTGGAGCGTGCATTGCGTCGTGTCATTGATCAGGCTGTGGAGGAGCAGGAGCGGGAAGATGAGGAAGTCGCAATGCTGGATGAATTCCCAGGGGGGGCTACTCTATCTGAGACAAGTCAACAACAGGAGTCTGATGAGGAGTCAGAGGAGGATGGTGCCGGGGCGGATGAGCAGGAGCAAGAAGAGCATGCTTTAAACCTTTCTGGGATCCCTGTTGTGCGAGGATGGGGAGAGGAGAATGAAGAGGACGACATTATCCTGGATGATGAGCAGGAGCCAGGCCACCACACCGCTTCCACTTTAGTGCAAATGGGGGCCTTCATGCTCCAGTGTTTTAATAGGGACCCCCGTATAAAAAGCATGAGGGTCAAGGACCAGTACTGGGTGGCAACGTACTTAGACCCCCGGTACAAACACAAAATGGCGGAAATGTTACCGCCGTCGCAGAGGGCTGTCAGAATGCAGCACTTCCAGGCCTTGCTTCGAGAAATGCTGCATTCTGCTTTTGCGTGCGCTGGCAGAGGAGCAATTCCCACTCCCAGAGAAGGATTTGCGGGTACCAATCCAACAGCGCCTGCAAGAAGAGGCCGGTTTGAAGATGTGTTGGTGACTTCGGATATGAGGTCATTCTTTCAGCCGACCCATCGACAGGTGTCATCCGGATCCAGCATCAGGGAACGCCTAGACCGTCAGGTGTCCGACTACATTGGGTTAACGGCCGATGTGGACGCTCTGAGGAGTGATGAACCCCTAGACTACTGGGTGGGCAGGCTTGACCTCTGGCCAGAGCTTGCCCAATTTGCAATCGAACTGTTGGCTTGCCCCTCATCCAGTGTCCTGTCCGAAAGGACGTTCAGCGCAGCAGGGGGGATTGTGACCGATAAGCGTACTCGCCTAGCTCACCACAGTGTTAACTACCTCACATTTCTAAAAATGAATGAGGCATGGATCTCGGAGGAATTCAACACATGTGATCAGTAGACCATGTATATGTCTATAAACAATTTTTGGAATCAAGCACACAGACCTTCTTAATTCATTTGGCTCACTTCCCTGACCCAAAAAAGCACACCGTACTATATGCCCCTACCCTCCTCTTTGAAGAGGTTGAGCGGTGTCATATTTCTACTGGGGCTGCTTATTATGAGGGGTTCCCACCATCCCTGTGCTGTGCTGACTTCCTCCTGGGTGTTCTTATTATGAGGGGCTCCCACCATCCCTGTGCTGTGCTGACTTCCTCCTGGGGGTTCTTATTATGAGGGGATCACACCATCCCTGTGCTGTGCTGACTTCCTCCTGGGGCTGCTTACGGTGCTGCTGTCAGCGCTGTATGTCACGGAGCTGCTGTCAGCGCTGTATGTCACGGAGCTGCTGTCAGCGCTGTATGTCACGGAGCTGCTGTCAGCGCTGTATGTCACGGAGCTGCTGTCAGCGCTGTATGTCACGGAGCTGCTGTCAGCGCTGTATGTCACGGAGCTGCTGTCAGCGCTGTATGTCACGGAGCTGCTGTCAGCGCTGTATGTCACGGAGCTGCTGTCAGCGCTGTATGTCACGGAGCTGCTGTCAGCGCTGTATGTCACGGAGCTGCTGTCAGCGCTGTATGTCACGGTGCTGCTGTCAGCGCTGTATGTCACGGAGCTGCTGTCAGCGCTGTATGTCACGGAGCTGCTGTCAGTGCTGTATGTCACGGAGCTGCTGTCAGCGCTGTATGTCACGGAGCTGCTGTCAGCGCTGTATGTCACGGAGCTGCTGTCAGCGCTGTATGTCACGGTGCTGCTGTCAGCGCTGTATGTCACGGAGCTGCTGTCAGCGCTGTATGTCACGGAGCTGCTGTCAGCGCTGTATGTCACGGAGCTGCTGTCAGCGCTGTATGTCACGGAGCTGCTGTCAGCGCTGTATGTCACGGAGCTGCTGTCAGCGCTGTATGTCACGGTGCTGATGTCAGTGCTCTGTATTACGGTGCTGCTGTCAGTGCTCTGTATCTCCTGCACCCTCTTGTTTGCCTACCCTGGTCCCTGACCTTCCCTCTCCTCCATTGCCTTCATTAGCTCCATAGTCCTGAATTGTCAGAACAATTTCCCAAATAAAAAAAAAATGCTTGTAGTTATCGATCCCAAATTCACCTCATACATGTATTATGCTATTGTCCAGGTGGTGGGACTACGTGCTACCCCCTAATAATTACCCCGTGGCCGCAAATTCGACCTAAAGGTTTGCGAAATTCGCCTCCCATTGAAGTCAATGGAGCCCGCGGCGAACGGTCGTTTTCGCGAACGTTTGTGTCCGTTCGCGTTTCGCGTTCGCGAAACGTCCCGTCGGAAGTTCGTCCATCACTATTGGTGATTAGTGGGAAGAATGTTCCTTACATTGGTGATCAGTGAGAAGAATGTTCCTTACATTGGTGATCAGTGAGAAGAATGTTCCTTACATTGGTGATCAGTGAGAAGAATGTTCCTTACATTGGTGATCAGTGAGAAGAATGTTCCTTACATTGGTGATCAGTGAGAAGAATGTTCCTTACATTGGTGATCAGTGAGAAGAATGTTCCTTACATTGGTGATCAGTGAGAAGAATGTTCCTTACATTGGTGATCAGTGAGAAGAATGTTCCTTACATTGGTGATCAGTGAGAAGAATGTTCCTTACATTGGTGATCAGTGAGAAGAATGTTCCTTACATTGGTGATCAGTGAGAAGAATGTTCCTTACATTGGTGATCAGTGAGAAGAATGCTCCTTACATTGGTGATCAGTGGGAAGAATGCTCCTTACATTGGTGATTAGTGGGAAGAATGTTCCTTACATTGGTGATCAGTGAGAAGAATGTTCCTTACATTGGTGATCAGTGAGAAGAATGTCCCTTACATTGGTGATCAGTGAGAAGAATGTTCCTTACATTGGTGATCAGTGAGAAGAATGTCCCTTACATTGGTGATCAGTGAGAAGAATGTTCCTTACATTGGTGATCAGTGAGAAGAATGTTCCTTACATTGGTGATCAGTGGGAAGAATGTTCCTTACATTGGTGATCAGTGAGAAGAATGTTCCTTACATTGGTGATCAGTGAGAAGAATGCTCCTTACATTGGTGATCAGTGAGAAGAATGTCCCTTACATTGGTGATCAGTGAGAAGAATGTTCCTTACATTGGTGATCATTGGGAAGAATGTTCCTTACATTGGTGATCAGTGAGAAGAATGTTCCTTACATTGGTGATCAGTGGAAAGAATGTTCCTTACATTGGTGATCAGTGGGAAGAATGTTCCTTACATTGGTGATCAGTGGGAAGAATGTTCCTTACATTGGTGATCAGTGAGAAGAATGTTCCTTACATTGGTGATCAGTGGGAAGAATGTTCCTTACATTGGTGATCAGTGGGAAGAATGTTCCTTACATTGGTGATCAGTGAGAAGAATGTTCCTTACATTGGTGATCAGTGAGAAGAATGTTCCTTACATTGGTGATCAGTGAGAAGAATGTTCTTTACATTGGTGATCAGTGAGAAGAATGTCCCTTACATTGGTGATCAGTGAGAAGAATGTTCCTTACATTGGTGATCAGTGAGAAGAATGTTCCTTACATTGGTGATCAGTGAGAAGAATGTTCCTTACATTGGTGATCAGTGAGAAGAATGTTCCTTACATTGGTGATCAGTGGGAAGAATGTTCCTTACATTGGTGATCAGTGGGAAGAATGTTCCTTACATTGGTGATCAGTGAGAAGAATGTTCCTTACATTGGTGATCAGTGGGAAGAATGTTCCTTACATTGGTGATCAGTGGGAAGAATGTTCCTTACATTGGTGGTCAGTGAGAAGAATGTTCCTTACATTGGTGATCAGTGAGAAGAATGTTCCTTACATTGGTGATCAGTGGGAAGAATGTTCCTTACATTTTTTTTTTTTTTTACAAATAAAGTCCTTTGTTTTACCCAATGTTGCATTTTGGTGGATCTCGCATAGCCTGTGCACTCCAGTGATGGCTGCATGACATTTCTCAGGGTGAGTTTCCTGATGGTGACATAACTGAACCATTGTAGACGCCATCGGAAGCCCATGTGTCACATACCTAATGGTAGCCCAAAGGGGTAGCCAATAAAGGAACAATGTCCTTTAGCACCCAAGGAGAAAAAGTCAAAGTGCCCATCTGAGTTGTACCTCTGTAGGATAACTTGCAGACCCTGTCCATCTTACACCCCTCCCCACAATTTCCTATGATATTTGGGGTAAGTTCCCAAGGTGGCTGCTTCTTCTGCCAACCATACAGTGGGGGGAAATAATTATTTGACCCCCTACATATTTTGTAAATTTGCCCACTTACAAAGGAATCAAGGGTCTATAATTTTTGTAATATTTTAAATGCTAGAGACAGAATATCAACCAAAAATCCAGAAAAAAAATCGATACAAATGTTATAAATTGAGTTGCAGTTCAGTGAGTAAAATACAGTGTCTTGAAAAAGTATTCACACCCCTTGAAATTTCCCACATGTTGTCATGTTACAACCAAAAAATTTAAATGTCATTTATTGGGATTTTATGTGATAGACCAACACAAAGTGGCACATAAATGTAAAGTGGAAGAAAAATTATAAATGTTTTTCAAAAGTTTTTACAAATAAATATGTGAAAAGTGTGGGGGGCATTTGTATGGCGCCCCCCTGAGTCAATACTTTGTAGAACCACTTTTCACTGCAATTACAGCTGCAAGTCTTTTTGGGGATGTCTCTACCAGCTTTGCACATCTAGAGAGGGACATTTCTGCCCATTCTTCTTTGTAAAATATCTCAAGCTCTGTCAGATTGGATGGAGAGCGTCTATGATCAGCAATTTTCAAGTCTCGCCACAGATTCTCAATGTGATTTAGGTCTGGACTGTGACTGGGCCATTATAACACATGAATATGCTTTGATGTAAACCATTCCATTGTAGCTCTGGCTGGATGTTTCGGGTTGTTGTCCTGCTGGAAGGTGAACCTCCGCCCCGGTCTCAAGTCTTTTGCAGACTCGAACAGGTTGTCTTCTAAGATTGTCCTGTATTTGGCTCCATCCATCTTCCCATCAACTCTGACCAGCTTCCCTGTCCCTGCTGAAGAAAATCATCCCCACCACATGATGCTGCCACCGCCATGTTTCACGGTGGGGATGGTGTGTTCAGGGTGATGTGCAGTGTTAGTTTTCTGACACACATAGCATTTTGCTTTTAGGCCAAAAAATTGTTTGGTCTCATCTGACCAGAGCACCTTCTTCCACGTGTTTGTGGTGTCCTCCACATGGCTTCTCACAAACTACAAACAGGACTTCTTATGACTTTCTTTCCCAATGTCTTTCTTCTTGTCACTCTTCCATAAAGGGCAGATTTGTGGAGAGACGACTAATAGTTGTCCTGTGGACAGATTCTCCCCCCTGAGCTGTGGATCTCTGCAGCTCCTCCAGAGTTACCATGGACCTCTTGGCTCTTCTCTGATGAATGTTCTCCTTGCCCGGCCAGACAGTTTAGGTGGACGGCCATGTCTTGGTAGGTTTCCAGTTGTGCCATACACTTTCCATTTTCGGATGATGGATTGAACAGAGCTCCGTGAGATGTTCAAAGCTTGGGAGATTTTTTTTATAACCTGACCCTGCTTTATACTTCTCCACAACTTTATCCCTGACCTGTCTGGTGTGTTCCTTGGCCTTCATGATGCTGTTTGTTTAATAAGGTTCTCTAACAAACTTCTGAGGGCTTCACAGAACAGCCGTATTTATACTGAGATTAAATTACACACAGGTGGACTCGATTTACCTTTCTAGGTGACTTCTGAAGACAGTTGTTTCCCCTTAGATTTTAGTTAGGGGTATCAAATTAAAGGGGGCTGAATACAAATGCCCCCCCCCCCCCACTTTTATTTGTAAAAAAAAGTTTGAAAACCATTTATCATTTTCTTTCCACTTCACAATTATGAGCCACTTGGTGTTGGTCTATCACATAAAATCCCAATAAAAGACATTTAGGTTTTTGGTTGTAACTTGACAAAATGTGGAAAATTTCAAGAGGTATGAATACTTTTTCAAGGCACTGTAAGTATTTGATCCCCTACCAACCAACAATAATTCTGGCTCCCACAGACTGGCTACAGTAGGTGCTCATGTGGTACACAGATTAGTCCTGTCAATGTAAGAAGGTTCTCCTAATGACAACTCGTTATGTGTATAAAAGACACCTCTCCACAGAATCTCTTCCATTCAATCCTCACCATCATGGGCAAGACCAATGAGCTGTCAAAGGACATCGGGGACAAGATTGTAGACCAGCACAAGGCTGGAATGGGCTACAAGACCATCAGCAAGAAGCTTGGTGAGAAGGAGACAACTGTTGGAGCGATTATTCCCAAATGGAAGAAATGCAAAATAACCATCAATTGCCCTCGGTTTGGAGCTCCATGCAAGATTTCCCCTCATGGGGTAACGATGATCTTGAAAATTGAGGGATCAGCCCAGAACTACACTGGAGGAGCTTGTGAATGATCTCAAGGCAGTTGGGACCACAGTCACCAAATAAACCATTGATAACAGAATATGCCGCCATGCATTGAAATCCTACAGCACCCGCAAGGTCCCCCTCCTCAAAAAGGCACGTGTACAGGTCCGTCGGAAGTTTGCCAATGAACAGCTAAATGATTTAGAGAAGGATCTGGAGAAAGTGCTGTGGTCAGATGAGACCAAAATTGAGCTCTTTGGCATTAACTCGATTCGCCGTGTTTGGAGGAAGAAAAATGCTGACTATGACCCTAAGGACACCATCCCTACAGTCTAGCATGGAGGTAGAAACATTATGCTTTGGGGCTGTTTCTCTGCTAAAGGGACAGGCCAACTTTGACGCATTGAGGGGCCAATGGACGGGGGCCATGTATTGTAATGTCTTGGATGAAAACCTTCTTCCCTCAGCCAGAACACTGAAGATGGGTGTCAGGAACCATGAAACAGACAGAGACAGAAGTACAATCAAATCATACTTGTTTATTAATAAAAATAAAAAGGTAAATAGGAAAAAGCGTTGTCAAGCATAGCCAGAGTCCAGTAGCCAGATCGGGTAGCCAGCCAGTCCAAAGTTCATAAACCAGATCGGGTAATCAGCCAGTCCAGACGTCAGGGATCCAAGGAGAGCAACTGCAAGCAGGATGGAAGCCAGGAGGGATGTCAGCAAGCCAGTCTTGAAATAAAAAGCAGGAGATGGTTCCTAGTGATGTGACCAACACGAAGGCAAAGGAAAGAGTGAGCTGGAAGGCTTTAAATAGGCAGGTCAGACGAGCATCATCGGGAACAGCTGGTAACTGGAAAGAGAAGAGAGCTGGCAATTAGCCGACAGCTGAGCGGCCAGCCCAGAGGAGGAAGGGCTAAGCCAGCCCTGACAATGGGTCACGGATGGGTCTTCCAGCATGACAATGACCCAAAACATACCACCAAGGCAACAAAGGAGTGGCATGTTAAAGAGGAAATAAACCCTGATGGGTTTTATTTCCTCTTTGTTTCCCTGCAAAGGTAAAGCATAATGGGTTACTATGCATCGCATAGTAGCCCATTATGTGACACTTACCTGACACAGGAGCCAGCAATGTCCCCGTCGTCCTCGCTAGCAGCAAGCGTCTGTTCTTCACTCCTCTTCCTTCCAGGGCCGCGAACTCCGGCTCTGTGACTGGGAGTTGCGTGACATTACTCCCATTCAGGTGCGCCATGACCTGAGCTAGAAACTGCACAGTGTGCCCTTTATAACTCCAGCGCATGCGCAGAAGAAATCACTGTACGCCGATTTGCAAATATCACCTAGACTGTGTAGGTCTAGGAGATATTTCAAACACCTACAGGTAAGCCTTAATCTAGTGGTCTGTAAGGGTTTACAACCACTTTAAGCTCACGGAGTGGCCTAGCCAGTCCCCAGACCTTAATCCTATAGAAAATTTATGGAGGGACCCGAAACGTCGAGTTGCCAAGTGACAGCCAAGAAACCTTAAGGATTTAGAGAAGATCTGTAAAGAAGAGTGGACCAAAACCCCTCCTGAGATGTCCAAACCTGGTCACCAGCTACAAGAAACGTCTGACCTCTGTGCTCGCCAACAAGGGTTCACCTATCCGATTGTCCTATCATTGACTTTGGACTACCACATCACTTAGAACCTAGGGAAAAAAGGTCAAAGTCCTCCTCCCCCCCCACGAGTTGTGAACTACCTCTGCAGCCTAGGTTGCAGACCCTGTCGTTCTTTCACTCTTCCCTCCAAGTTCATATGATATTTAGGGTAGGCAGAAGAAGCACCCATCTTCTTCTGCCTACCTTAAATTCCATAGAAGATCCCTATGACACCATTTTCACCATTTCTTTGTAAGTGGGCAAACTTACATAATCTGCAGGGGATCAAATCATTATTTTCCACACTGTACATATCATAAAAAATAGCTAAGATACTTAACACCATCTAGTGGACAAATGTGGTATTTGCATTTTAAATCATTAAAAAGCATTCAAACAGTACAGGAGATAGCCTAAAAACATTTTGGGTTTTTTGCCCCATTCTCGCAGAACAGGTTTCCTGATGGTGACAGCACTGAACCATTGTAGACCCCATTGGAAACCTGTGTGTCCCATACCTGATGCTAGCCCAATGGGTTAGCTAGTAATGCAACAAGGTCTTTTAGCACCCAAGATATAAAAGCCAAAGTGCCCCGCCCCCATGTTCTGACCTATATCAATGGCATAAGTTGCAGACTTTGCCCTTCTTACACCCCCTCCCATCCTGCTGAAGCGCCCTCTTCTGCCTACTCTAAACGTCACAGAAAATTGCTATAATGCTGTGCACCATCTACTGGCCAAATGTGGTATGTTCCGCTTTAAATCAATAAAAAGCATTCAAACAGCACAGAAAATAGCCTACTAACATAATTTTTTTGCCCCATTCTCACAGAACGAGCATACATGCACTTTCACTGGGTAAACTGCAATGCATATTATTTGTCTGGCTAGAGTTCTGCTTTAGGTTGCTCAAAGTCCCATGTTTATCTAAGAAAAGGGATCCTCATATTGTACATTATGTTCATCATACCTCTTGCTGCTTTCTGTCTTATCCTGGATTCTCTTTTCTTCCCTGACACTGACATATTTTTTACGGCACGTTGGCGGTTTTCTGTTTAGTTTTACCTCTTGCTTGTTAACCCTTCCGCTGCCTGAATATAAGGAGCACAGGCAGATCTTTTTCCCATCGCGTGCGGAAAACTCCCACAAGCGCCCGGACCAAGCTGGCCGACCCAGATCTGGAGAAGTAGGGGACATCACAAGGGAAGGATGTTTTATCATTTCACTAGCCAGGAGTCAAAACAATATACTGAAGTCTAAGTGAAAGCGTTAAAATTAAAACGGGAACGTTGAGAGCCTTACTTTCACTGCAGTCAGCTGTCTTTATAATTGGACGGCTCGGCGGGAGCCCCTGAGGACGCAACCGATGACGCAAGAACAGACAAGCTTTGTGTGTTTTATTAACTCATTAAACATTGCACTAAAATCTCATTTGGTGTCTTTAACGTGTTTCATGTCACCTTAATAGTCATTTTTAATATTATTTAAATCGGCAGCTTTCATTAAGATATGACCCTGCCATGGAGGTTCTTGTTTAGGAACTTCCTGTTATAGGGTGACAACGCTCTGTCCCTGTCTCCTGTGTTGTCATTTTGTCATGAAGGCTTAAGATGGGGGATTACATGTGCCCATTTTAATACACATTACACAATGGCATGCCCCACGTCCCGGAAAACCCGCACTGACAATGTCACCAACACAGGTTCGAATCCACCTAGATAAGAATGGACTGGGTGATTTCAAGAGGGGGCGGTGAGTGGAGGGTAGCAAGGAAGACTACTGAGGAGCGAGCAATAGGATGTGTGGAGACAGGAGTGTCATGGAGGTGCACAGGATGATCTGCATGGAAGTCACTGCGCTCAGAGGTGCAATGAATGAATCGGGGTTCTTGGAGTGCACTGGAGTCATGGGAGCCCACAGCGGTGCACTGGGGTCATGGGAGCCCACAGGGGTGCACTGGAGTCATGGGAGCCCGCAGGGGTGCACTGGGGTCACGGGAGCCCACAGGGGTGCACTGGAGTCATGGGAGCCCACAGGGGTGCACTGGGGTCACGGGAGCCCGCAGGGGTGCACTGGGGTCACGGGAGCCAGCAGGGGTGCACTGGAGTCACGGGAGCCCGCAGGGGTGCACTGGGGTCACGGGAGCCCACAGGGGTACACTGGGGTCACTAGATGACTCCAGATGCTCTGAGGTGAACTGGAATCACAGGGCCACAATGAGATCATAAGATGCCTTGGAGTGCATCAAGGTCACAGAATGCACAGGATGCGCTGGGGAACCCCGGATTCATGGGGTGCACAGGGGTCATCAGCTGACAAAAGGGTGCTCTGAGGTGCACTGGAGCCATGGGGCACAAGGGGAGGGCATTAGGGTCACTGTAAGACACAGGATGTTCTGGGGTGCCCTGAAATCACAGAGAACTCAGGGAGCACTGCATGAGACAGGGTGTTTGGGGTTCACTGGAGCCATAGGGGCCCACAGAGGCTCAGTTAAATCATAAGATGCTTCAAAATGCTCTGGGTGCACTAAAGTCACAGAATGCACAGGATGCTCTTGGGTGCACTGGATGAAACGGTGCTTGGGGTGCACTGGAGTAATGGGGTGCACTGGGGTCACCATATGACACAAGATGCTCTCGGGTGCACTGGAGTTATGGGTCTCAAAGGGGTGCACTGGGTTAACCAGATGACAAAGGGTGCTCTGGGGTATATTGGAGGCATGGGGTGCACTGAGGTCACTGAAAGTGACCAGAGTCATGAGGCACACATTGGTGCACTGGTGTCACTAGCCGACAAAGGATGCTCTGGTGTGCACTGGGATCATGGGGCGCAAGGGGGGGCACTGGGGTCATTGTATGACACAAGATGCTCTGGGGTGCACTGAAATCACAGAGAGCTCAGGGGTACACTGCATAAAACAGGGTGTTTGGGGTGCACTGGAGTCATAGGGGCCCACAGAGGCTCAATTAAATAATAAGGTGCTTCAAGATACTCTGGGTGCACTAAAGTCACAGAGTGAAAAGGATGCTCTTGATTGCACTGGATGAAACAGTGCTTGGGGTGCACTGGGGTCACCATATGACACAAGATGCTCTGGGGTGCACTGGAGTCATGGGACTATTAGAGGCATGAGGTGTACTGGGATGCACTGGGGTCACTGAAAGACACAGGATACTTGGGGTGCACCAGAGTCATGAGGCACACAGTGGCGCACTGGGGTCCCTAGCCGACAAAGGATGCTCTGGGGTGCACTAGAGTCATGGGGTGCACGGGGAGGGCACTGGGTTCACCGAATGACACAGGATGCTCTGGGGTGCACTGGAGTCACAAGGAGCTCAGAGGTGCACTGCATAAAACTGGGTGTTTGGGGTGCACTGGAGTCATAGGGTGCACAGGGGTACACTGGGGTCACTACATGACACAGGATGCTCTGGTATGCATTGGAGTCATGGGCCCACAGGGGCACAATGACATCATAAGGTGGCTGGAGATGCACTGGAGTCAAGGGGGGGCACAGGGATGCACTAGATGAAACAGGGTCCTTGGGGTGCACTGGAGTCTTTGTGCCCATAAGAATGCACTGGGGACACTGGATGATACAGCATGCTTGGGGTGCACCGGAGTCATGGGGCCTACAGGGGTGCACTGGGGACACTGGATGCCACATGATGCTCTGGGGTGCATTGGAGTCATGGGGCGCATGGGGAGGGCGCATGGGGAGGGCGCTGGGGTCACCGTATGACACAGGATGATCTGGGGTGCACTGGAGTCACTATATACCACAGGATACTTGGTATGCACTGGAGTCATGAGGTGCACAGTGGCGGGAGCCAAGCACCATTGCACAATTTAAGATGGCGCCAATCAGTAGAACTGTCTTCTGACTGGCTGCAGCAATAAATAGGAGGACAGTCTCCTGATCGCCTGTGGTGCCGACAGGTGAAGCCCGGGCACCAGAGAGGAAATCTGGCAACGGATCCTGGGAGGAGTATGAGTGACAGACAAAATTCATGTGGCCATCACTAACCTGCATGTAGACATGAAGTAGCTTCAAAGAAGCTGCAGGAGATTAGCAGAACTGAGATTTACCAAAGGTTGGAAAGGAAATAGTTTATAACACACAGGGGTTGATTTACTAAAGGCAAAGATACTGTGCACTATGCATGGGCAGTTGCTCCAGAGCTTAGTAAATGGGCAGGGCCGTCTTTAAGGCAGGGCAAATAGGGGCTGCTTCCCCAGGCCCAGTCATTGTTGTGGGGTCCAAAGCAGATTCCCCTTGAGCCTACATGGCCTGAAAATAGTTGATCAGTGGATTCGGAAGGGCCCAAAAAAAAATGTTTGCCCAGGGTCCAATCAATATTAACCACTTGCCAACTGCTGCACGCTGATATATGTCGGCACAATGGCAACGGTGGGCAAATGGGCATACCTGTACATCCCCTCTAATTGGTGGGGGTAGCAGGGCACGCGCACGCGCATCCACCACATACAGCGTGATCATGCCCGTGGGTTTCGATGCCCGCCGGTATTCTAGTGATCCTGTCATGGAGGAAGTGCATACCGTATATACTCGAGTATAGGCCGACCCGAATATAAGCCGAGGCCCCCAATTTACCCCCAAAAAACTGGAAAACTTATTGACTCGTGTATAAGCCGAGGGTGAGACATGGCTGTCCATCCCTGTGTGTCCGTCCATCCCTGTGTGTGTGTCCGTCCATCCATCCCTGTGTGTGTGTCCATCCATCCATCCATCCATCCCTGTGTGTGTGTCCGTCCATCCATCCCTGCGTGTGTATCCATCCATCCATCCCTGTGTGTGTGTGTGTGTGTGTCCATCCATCCATCCCTGTGTGTGTGTCCGTGCAGCCTTGTGTGTGTGTCCAGCCTACCTGTGTCCCGAGCCTCCGTCCCGAGCCGCCGTCGTCCCGAGCCTCCTCCGTCCCGAGCCGTCGTCCCGAGCCTCCGTCGTCCCGTGCCTCCTCCGTCCCGTCCCGTGCCGTGCCGATGGATCGCCGCTCCAGGATCTCCGCTCTTCTCGGCGGCCATTCTACAATTCAAAAGCCGCGCCTCCGCCTCCGCCTGTGATAGGCGGAACACTCAATTTCCCAGCAGCCTGTGTTCCGCCTATCACGGACATCCTCTCATCCTCGTCCGTAGTACGAGGATGAGAGGATGTCCGTGATAGGCGGAACACTGACTGCTGGGAAATTGAGTGTTCCGCCTATCACAGGCGGAGGCGGAGGCGGAGGCGCGGCTTTCGAATTGTAGTATGTCCGCCGTCTGTCTGCTCGATACCCTGATCGAGCAGTCAGACGGCGATGACTCGAGTATAAGCCGAGGGGGGCACTTTCAGCCTCAAAAAAGAGGCTGAAAATCTCGGCTTATACTCGAGTATATACGGTATATAAAAAAGGCATTTCCCCGTTATAGCTTGTGTCATGAAAGGGATCACCACTCCCTGTCATCGGGAGCAGTGATCGGCTGTCATGTCAGTGGTAGCCCATCCCCCCCAGTTAGAATCACTCCCTAGGACACATTTAACCCTTTGATCGCCCCCCTAGTGTTTAACCCCTCCCCTGCCAGTAATTAGTGCATTTTTATAGCTCTGATCGCTGTATAAATGACAAAGGTCCCAAATAGTGTCAAAATTGTCCGATGTGTCCGCCATAATGCCGCAGTCACGATAAAAAAATCGCTCATCGCCGCCATTACTAATAAAAAATAATAATAAAAATGCCATAAAACTATCCCTTATTTTGTAGACGCTATAACTTTTGCGCAAACCAATCAATATACGCTTATTGCGATTTTTTTTTTTTTTTTTACCAAAAATATGTAGAATAATACATATCGGCCTAAACTGGGGAAAAAAATATATTTTTTTATATATTTTTGGGGATATTTATTAATGGAAAAAAGTAAAAAATATTGCTTTTTTTTTTTTTTAATTGTCGCTCTTTTTTCGTTTATAGCACAAAAAATTTAAACCGCAGAGGTGATCAAATACAGCCAAAAGAAAGCTCTATTTGTGGGAAAAAAAGGACATTCGTTTTGTTTGGGGGCCACGTCACAGGACCGCGCAACTGTCAATTAAAGTGACGCAAAAAAAAGTGCTCTGGTCAGCAATGGGGTAAAATCTTTTCCGGGGCTGAAGCGGTTAAAGACGGCCTGTAAATGAGGTAAAGCTCCACTTTGCAAAGAATACCCAATCGTGTGCAAGGGGAAAAAAAAAAATGAAATTTTGCTTGCACATGATTGGATGATGGAAGTCAGCAGAGCTTCCCCTCATTTACTAAGCTCTGGAGCGTGTTGCAAAGTGCACAGTCTATTTGCCTTTAGTAAATCCAACCCCATTGCCTTCAATTGAAGCAAATGCTATTCAGTCCGGGTTCCCGACTACGATAAAAGACTTCTGAAGGAGGTAATGCAGCCAGTGCTGTGATCTGGAAGGATCTGCTCCGCTCGGGGAAGACATTCATCCGGCCTTCCGATCACAGGAAGGAGGAGACGGTAAAAGTTTCATATTTCGCAGGAACTGTTTACAGATGGGATATAAATAAAAGATGTTCTTTGTCTTGCCGTCCAACGAAGAATCATTCCGCTGAGCGCAACCCGTCTATACAGATCCTCTGCTGACGCGGCGGTAATAACACACCGCCGGGATGGGCAGCCATGGACGCCTTCCAGAAGCAAGATCAGCTCTAATCAGCTGATCAAAAAATATCATTTCTATTATATTACAGGGGATTGTCTGAGAAATCACAATTAGGGGACACAAAGGGCCACATCCAACGTCTGCATGCCGAGAGAGGGGGGGGGGGGACCGCGAATAGCCATTGCCGTGTCGCGCTGAGCCCGCCGTGCCGCGCTGAGCGGTACAGAGAGTTCTCATTTCTCAGAAATGTCAGCAAAAACCACAAGACTGAAGCCAATGAAATAAATACCTGGCCTCCCTGTACAGCAGAGCTCAGATGCAGCACAAGGAGTTGATGTTGCCCCCCCCAAAGATAGAAAATAAGACCTCTACCATAAACTGGGCAGATGCCCAGGGCCACGGATCATCCAAAATAAAATGTAGGTCATCAGCACGCCAAGATCTCCAAACGGGTCCATAGCTTTATTCAACGATCACATCATGGCGACGCTTCGAAGCCAAGCAAAACCCCTACATCAGGCATGTGAAGAGGTCCTGCATGATATTAATGCCGAATAAAGCTTTGGAGATCCGGTTGTGCTAGTGCCCCCAAAGATAGAAAATAAGACCTCTACCATAAACTGGGCAGATGCCCAGGGCCATGGACACTCCAAAATAAAATGTAGGTCATCAGCACGCCAAACGGGTCCATAGCTTTATTCAACGATCACATCATGGCAACGTTTCGGAGCCAAGCAAGACCCCTACATCGGGCATGTGAAGAGGTCCTGCATGATATTAATGCCGAATAAAGCTTTGGAGATCCTGTTGTGCTAGTGCCCCCAAAGATAGAAAATAAGACCTCTACCATAAACTGGGCAGATGCCCAGGGCCACAGATCATCCAAAATAAAATGAAGGTCATCAGCACGCCAGGATCTCCAAATGGGTCCATAGCTTTATTCAACAATCACATCATGGCGGCGCTTCGGAGCCAAGCAAGACCCCTAAATCGGGCATGTGAAGAGGTCCTGGATGATATTAATGCCAAATAAAGCTTTGGAGATCCTGTTGTGCTGGTGACATCCTTCTCCAATAGCAAGAAGAGGATTCCAAGATGGTCACCAAAAATGGTAAACCACCAAGGATGACTGCTTCATAAGGAAGCCCCCCCCTAAAAGGTTAAACCTCACTGATAAGACTAGGTAGAACAGCCCCCCCCCACCCCACAGTGCCAATGACCTATTGAGATTCAAGGTCACCATCCTGTCTCCACCCACCAGACCAGCCAACCAATTGCGGTGGCATAAACTGGTGTCGTCCATCCTGGAGCGCATGTGTTGCATCATTGACTTATTGTATTTTTGAGATTTTGCCAGTTATTCACCATAGATATGATCACATTACACAGGAATTGCCGATACCTCTCTCCTGAAGAAGCCCACACCGTCCACGAAATGCGTCAACACCACTTTTCTCATATTCTAGAATTGTCTATATACGGTTGATGTTGTATTATATGTGGATTTGCCTCGGAGTGTCACTGACCCAATGGGGCTCAAGGCCACCATCCTATACTGTCTCCGCTCAGCAGACCAGCCGACCAATTGCGGTGGCAGAAACTTGTGTCCTTCATCCTGGAACACATCTGTTACTTATTATTTTGTTAGTTTTTTTTATTGTTTTTTATTTAAGTTTTTTGTATTTTTATATATAGATTTATTATTTTATATTTATATATATATATATATATATATATATATATATATATTTTTTTATTTTTTTTTTTTATTTATGGGGCCCTCTTAGTTAATTATCTTTACTAGTTGAAAGCACATGATAAGATTTGGATATAATATACTATACACTTTACTTTTATTTACCATTTCTTCTTAGGACCGTTCGCTTTGCCCCAGTGTCTCTTCCGGGTGGGAGCTTACCAGCTCCAACTGCCCACCATTGCGGGGGGCGGGGGGGGGGGGGGTTTGGTCCTTTTTTAACATCTTGCCAGTTTCATGGCCTGTTCTATTGGAGTGATTACACGGGAAGACCTCAAGGGGGCAGAATAAACCACTGACAACAGCTACCCTGGTTCTCTGTCGTGTTTTTAAGATGGAATGTCTTTATAACACACTGTTTTTTGAAGATGTAAGTGATGACTATAATAGTGAAGCATTTTATGTCCTTGTCTTAAAACTAGGAATTTTTCTGTTTAACATATATTCTATTCTCTGTTTCAATAGATTATTTCTTACAGTTGTACATATTCCCTGAAGAAGGAGATTTAACTTCTCCGAAACGCGTAGGATATTCCAAGTAATCCATAAATGTACAAACCATCAGTGTATTTATACATTTACTTGTTTTTTATACATTTTTCTACCCTCTTTTTACTTTTTCAATAAAATTATTGTTTGAATCCTTAAAAAAACATCTTGATAGTTACTGTACGTGCCTTAAAAGTCCACCACTAGGGGTATTTTAAGAGTTTCATCTGTTACTTATTGTATATTTACTATGTTGCCAGTTATCCATCATACAGTACATATGATCACATTATACAGAAATTTGCCTTTACCTTTCACCTGAAGAAGCCTGCCCCATCCACGAAACATGTTGAGACCCCTTTTATCATATTCTGGAATTGTTTCTATACAGCTGAAGTTGTATTATCTGTGGTTGTCGGGGATTATATATGGTATGTAGATGTTCAGAATATGATGACGGCTGCCTGTACACGTTTCCGTGATAACAATGTCACTAAAGGTTTCTATCTTCTACATTGATACAATGTTATTTATGAATATCTATAGATAGTATGAGGAAGTATTCAGCCCTGGAACTTCGCCCACGCCCTCCTATAATAACAATGATTGTACGTCTTCCTCATTATATAATACCCGGGCGGTTCTAGTAGAAGGTCGGAGCAGGTGGCACAGGCTATGCTCAGACTCGTCTTTCCAGCTGCGTGCCTGCACTGTCAGTACTCCGTCATTAACTACAATTCAGATTGTTCAAGAACAGGGAGCTCTGACACCCCCCAACATGGGATCATCACCCCAAACCCCTCCACCTACAATAGACTGGTCATGGCTGGGGGGGGGGGGGGTCAAGAACACAATAAGAAATCCTAATTTTACTAATAAAAATTGAGCGTGTGCTGCATACAATTTTAACAAGGCATTCTGGATCTTCTGTAGAGAAAGCCCAGCACTAGCCACCGCCTTAACTGAATATCTTTTTGACGCAGAGCAGGGTGGAAGGGGCTGATTACTTTCAGCTGAGTGTGTAACTGAGCTCCAGATATAAAAAAAAAAAAAGGAGGACACTCAATGGACCACTCAGTCGTTTCTGAAATCACTCTTCTATGTTTCTAATAGGGAGAAGAAGACATTGCAGGAGAAAGCCCAGCACTAGCCAATGCCTTAACTAAATCTTAACCGAATTTCTATAGAAGTGGAGCAGGGTGGAAGGGGCTGTGTCTCTCCTTAAACTCCTTTCAGCTGTGTGTGTAATTGAGCTCCAGATATTACTCAGACAAAAGGACCACTCTGTCTTTTTCTGATATCACTCTATTTCTAATGGTGAGAAGAAGACATTGCGGGAGAAAGCCCAGCACTAGCCAATGCCTTAACTAAATCTTAACCGAATTTCTATAGAAGTAGAGCAGGGTGGAATGGGCTGTATCTCTCCTTTGACTCCTTTCAGCTGTGCATGTAATTGAGCTCCAGAAGAAGACATTCCAGGAGAAAGCCCAGCACTAGTCAATGCTTTATCTAAATCTTAACCAAATCTCTATAGAAGCATAGCAGGGTAGAAGGGGCTGTGTCTCTCCTTTTGCTCCTTTCAGCTATGTATGTAATTGAGCTCCAGATATAAAAAATTAAAAGGAGACTTAATGGACCACGCTGTCTTTTCTGACATAACTCTTCTACGTTTCTAATGGGGAGGATAAGTTTTTCCAGGAGAAAGCCCAGCAATAGCAAATGCTTCATATACATCTTAACCAAATCTCGATAGAAGGGCTGTGTCTCTCCTTTGACGCCATTCAGCTTTGCGTGTAACTTAGCTCCAGATATTACTCAGACATAAGGGGGGAAATAAAAGGAGGAGAATCAATGGACCACTCTGCCTTTTTCTGATATTGCTCTTCTATGAAGAAGACATTCCAGGAGAAAGCCCAGCACTAGCCAATGTCTTAACTAAATCTTAACCGAATTTCTATAGAAGTAGAGCAGGGTGGAATGGGCTGTATCTCTCCTTTGACTCCTTTCAGCTGTGCATGTAATTGAGCTCCAGAAGAAGACATTCCAGGAGAAAGCCCAGCACTAGTCAATGCTTTATCTAAATCTTAACCAAATCTCTATAGAAGCAGAGCAGGGTGGAAGGGGCTGTGTCTCTCCTTTCGCTCCTTTCAGCTGTGTATGTAATTGAGCTCCAGATATTAAAAATTAAAAGGAGACTCAATGGACCACTCTGTCTTTTTCTGACATCACTCTTCTACGTTTCTAATCAGGAGGAGAAGACATTCCAGGAGAAAGCCCAGCAATAGCAAATGCTTCATATAAATCTTAACCAAATCTCGATAGAAGCAAAGCAGGGTAGAAGGGCTGTGTCTCTCCTTTGACTCCATTCAGCTGTGCATGTAACTGAGCTCCAGATATTACTCAGGCAATAGGGGGAAAAAAAGGAGGAGACTCAATGGACCACTCGGTCTTTTAGACATCCCAGGAGAAAGCCCAGCACTAGCCAATGTCTTAAATAAATCTTAACCAAATTTCTATAGAAGTAGAGCAGGGTGGAATGGGCTGTGTCTCTCCTTTGACTCCTTTCAGCTGTGTGTGTAATTGAGCTCCAGAAGAAGACATTCCAGGAGAAAGCCCAGCACTAGCCCACGCCTTAAGCAAATCTTAATCGAATCTCTATAGAAGCAGAGCAAGGTGAAAGGGGTGTGTGTCCCCCCCTTCATTCAGCTGTGTGTGTACTTTGAGTTCCAGATTTTACATCGTGAGGTTGAAAAAAGACACAAGTCCATCAAGTCCAACCTATGTGTGTGATTATATGTCAGTATTACATGGTATATCCCTGTATGTTGTGGTCGTTTAGGTGCTTATCTCTACATTTCTTTAAACAACAAGAATAAGAGTAATGGGGACACCCTAAAGTGGATGGGAACACCCTTATATGGGTGCAATTACCCCAAGATGGGTGGGAACACTATGAGGGAGTTAAAAGATATGAATGCCGTTTCAAAAGGCCAATTCGCACCACCGCGCTGCCGTAACACACACCGCTAACACGCATTGCCGAAAATGTTGCACGTGTGATTTTTTGGTTCACTATGGTACTTTGGGAAGCCCAACCATAACGCAGTGCACATTAATGCATGGACCAAGGTGGGTTGATACCGGAGCGCAGTAGACTGGGCTGGTGTAAATGGGCCTTAAGAGATGCTAAAGAGCTCCGAAAATTCACTTCACTGTGAATTGCGGTTATCTTCTCCACAAGTCTCTGCCCACTGCGGGGCCACTTAACAAATATTACTTGTCCATGATGCTGTATTATGTAGAATAGTTTCCAGGCTGGAGGACGTCGAGTCTGATCTTGTTGAGGGATTCAGGACAAAGCTTTAAAATTTCTGCCCCGTGGCGTCCGTGCAGAGTGTGCGTCCTTCTGTGCACTACTGAGATATATGATGACTATAGGGCACTGCAAATCCAACCCCCCTCCCCCATCCTCTGCAACACTCATTATGAGGGGTTCCCACCATCCCTGTTCTGAGTTCCTGGGTCTGTACACCTGCTGTGCCCATTATGAGGGGTTCCCACCATCCCTGTTCTGAGTTCCTGGGTCTGTACACCTGCTGTGCCCATTATGGGGAGTTCCCACCATCCCTGTGCCAAGTTCCCGGGTCAAGGGGTAGGTATTTGTTGTTTGGTCCCAGGGTGACCACACTGCTCCTTCATTAATACAGTGCTCTCTGCCTTAGCTGCATTTCTATCAGTTATATTGTTTTGAGGGTACAGAACTCCATCCGCCTATGTTGTAGAGAAGAGGAGGGGGGGGGGAGGCTTGTAGTTCTGTTGCAGGGTAACAACATTTCCCCCTCATAGACACAGTGCTCCCTGCCTGAGCTGCGCTCCTATTACACTATTCTGAGGACTACAGAACCCTATCCATCTATGTTATGAAGAAGAGGAGAGGGGTAGGGCTATATTGTTACAGTTACATTGTTCTGAGGATTACAGAACCCCGTCCCTCTATGGCATGGGAAGGAAATAAGTCGGAGATGTTCTGTAGACCTATCTTAGGGTGACAGCCTTGTTCCTCCATAGATCCAGAACTCTCAGCCTGAGCTCTATTCTTATCAGTTACATTGTTCTGAGAACTACAGAACCCCGTCCTTCTATGTTATGGGAAGGAACAAAGTGGGAGGTGTTCTGTAGTCCTATCCCAGGGTTACATTGTTCTGAGGATCACAGGACCTGGTCTCTCTGTGTCATAGGAGAATGGGAATGGTTGTTTTATCCTATCTTCTTTCTGGTGTCCCCTAAAACAGTAAGGTGAGTGTTGAGTGGCAAGATCAGGAATAAAGGACATCCCGGGTCAGATCCCATTTCTGGATACATCGTATCTTCTCCCTGTTATCAGATACATTTGATCTTCTCCCCGTTATTGGATACATTGTATCTTCTCCCATTTATCGGATACATTGTATCTTCTCCCATTTATTGGATACATTGTATCTTCTCCCCGTTATCGGATACATAGTTACATAGTAGGTGAGGTTGAAAAAAGACACAAGTCCAACCCATGTGTGTGATTATATGTCAGTATTACATTGTATATCCCTGTATGTTGTGGTCATTCAGGTGCTTATCTAATAGTTTCTTGAAACTATCAATGCCCCCCCGCTGAGACCACCGCCTGCGGAAGGGAATTCCACATCCTTGCCGCTCTTACAGTAAAGAACCCTCTATGTAGTTTAAGGTTAAAACTCTTTTCTTCTAATTTTAATGAGTGGCCACGAGTCTTGTTAAACTCCTTTCTGCAGAAAACTTTTCTCCCTCTTGTGGGGTCACCAGTACGGTATTTGTACATTGAAATCATATCCCCTCTCAAGCGTCTCTTCTCCAGAGAGAATAAGTTCAGTGCTCACAACCTTTCCTCATAACTAATATCCTCCAGACCCTTTATTAGCTTTGTTGCCCTTCTTTGTACTCGCTCCATTTCCAGCACATCCTTCCTGAGGACTGGTGCCCAGAACTGGACAGTATACTCCAGGTGCGGCCGGACCAGAGTCTTGTAGAGCAGGAGAATTATCCTTTTATCTCTGGAGTTGATCCCCTTTTTTAATGCCAATATTCTGTTTGCTTTGTTAGCAGCAGCTTGGCATTGCTGAGCCCATCATCTACTAGGACCCCCAGGTCCTTTTCCATCCTAGATCCCCCCTAGAGGTTCTCCCCCCAGTCTATAGATTGCATTCATATTTTTGCCACCCAAATGCATTATTTTACATTTTTCTATATTAAACCTCATTTGCCATGTAGTTGCCCATCCCATTCATTTGTTCAGATCTTCTTACAAGGTTTCCACATCCTGAGGAGAAGTTATTGCCCCGTTTAGCTTAGTATCGTCCGCAAATACAGACATTGAACTGTTTCCCCCATCCCCATCCTCCAGGTCGTTTATGAACAAATTAAACAGAACCCTGGGGGACCCCACTACCCACCCCTGACCATCCCGAGTACTCCCCATTTATCACCACCCTCTGAACTCTCCCTTGTAGCCAGTTTTCAGTCCATGTACTCACCCTATGGTCCATGCCAACGGACCTTATTTAGTACAGTAAACGTTTATGGGGAACTGTATCAAATGCTTTTGCAGAATCCAGATACACCACGTCTACGGGCCTTCCTTTATCTAGATGGCATCTCACCTCCTCATAGAAGGTTAATAGATTGGTTTGGTAAGAATGATTCTTCATGAATCCATGCTGATTACTGCTAATGATACCGTTCTCATTACTAAAATCTTGTATATAGTCCCTTACCATCCCCTCCAAGAGTTTACATACTATTGATGTTAGGCTAACTGGTCTAATTCCCAGGGATGTATTTTGGGCCCTTTTTAAATACTAGTGCTACATTGTCTTCTCTCCAATCAGGTGGTACCATTCCAGCCAGTAGACTGTCAGTAATAATTAGGAACGATGGTCTGGAAATTACTTGACTGAGTTCCCTAAGTACCCCCCCGTGCAAGCCATCTGGTCCCGGTGATTTATTAATGTTAAGTTTCCCAAGTCTAATTCTAATTCTGTCCTCTGTTACCCATGGAGGTGATTCCTGTGATGTGTCCTGAGGATAAACACTGCAGTTTTGGTTACTGAAGCTCCCGATTCCCTCCTGAAGACTGAGGAGAAGAATAAATTCAATACCTTCGCCATCTCCCCATCCTTTGTAACCAGATGTCCTTCCTCATTCTTTATGGGGCCAATATGGTCTGTCTGTTTACATAACATAACAACAAAACATTTCTTGGGATTTCCTCCGCTATGTGTCTTTCGTGTTCTTCTCCCCGTTATCAGATACATTGTATCTTCTCCCCAATATTGGATACATTGTATCTTCTCCCCATTATCGGATACATTGTATCTTCTCCCCATTATTGGATACATTGTATCTTCTCCCCAATATTGGATACATTGTATCTTCTCCCCATTATTGGATACATTGTATCTTCTCCACATTATCGGATACATTGTATCTTCTCCCCATTATCGGATACATTGTATCTTCTCCCCATTATTGGATACATTGTATCTTCTCCACATTATCGGATACATTGTATCTTCTCCCCAATATCGGATACATTGTATCTTCTCCCCAATATTGGATACATTGTATCTTCTCCCCAATATCGGATACATTGTATCTTCTCCCCATTATCGGATACATTGTATCTTCTCCCCGTTATTGGATACATTGTATCTTCTCCCCGTTATTGGATACATTGTATCTTCTCCCCGTTATTGGATACATTGTATCTTCTCCCCGTTATTGGATACATTGTATCTTCTCCCCGTTATTGGATACATTGTATCTTCTCCCCAATATCGGATACATTGTATCTTCTCCCCAATATTGGATACATTGTATCTTCTCCCCAATATCGGATACATTGTATCTTCTCCCCATTATCGGATACATTGTATCTTCTCCCCAATATTGGATACATTGTATCTTCTCCCCAATATTGGATACATTGTATCTTCTCCCCAATATTGGATACATTGTATCTTCTCCCCATTATTGGATACATTGTATCTTCTCCCCCATATTGGATACATTGTATCTTCTCCCCAATATTGGATACATTGTATCTTCTCCCCGTTATCGGATACATTGTATCTTCTCCCCGTTATTGGATACATTGTATCTTCTCCCCGTTATTGGATACATTGTATCTTCTCCCCGTTATCGGATACATTGTATCTTCTCCCCGTTATCGGATACATTGTATCTTCTCCCCATTATCGGATACATTGTATCTTCTCCCCAATATTGGATACATTGTATCTTCTCCCCCATATTGGATACATTGTATCTTCTCCCCATTATTGGATACATTGTATCTTCTCCCCGTTATCGGATACATTGTATCTTCTCCCCCATATTGGATACATTGTATCTTCTCCCCAATATTGGATACATTGTATCTTCTCCCCATTATTGGATACATTGTATCTTCTCCCCATTATTGGATACATTGTATCTTCTCCCCGTTATCGGATACATTGTATCTTCTCCCCCATATTGGATACATTGTATCTTCTCCCCGTTATCGGATACATTGTATCTTCTCCCCGTTATCGGATACATTGTATCTTCTCCCCGTTATCGGATACATTGTATCTTCTCCCCATTATTGGATACATTGTATCTTCTCCCCCATATTGGATACATTGTATCTTCTCCCCAATATTGGATACATTGTATCTTCTCCCCGTTATCGGATACATTGTATCTTCTCCCCATTATTGGATACATTGTATCTTCTCCCCGATATCGGACACATTGTATCTTCTCCCCAATATTGGATACATTGTATCTTCTCCCCATTATCGGATACATTGTATCTTCTCCCCGTTATTGGATACATTGTATCTTCTCCCCATTATTGGATACATTGTATCTTCTCCCCGTTATTGGATACATTGTATCTTCTCTCTGTTATCAGATACGTTGTATCTTCTCCCCGTTATTGGATATATTGTATCTTCTCCCCGTTATTGGATACATTGTATCTTCTCCCCATTATCGGATACATTGTATCTTCTCCCCGTTATTGGATACATTGTATCTTCTCCCCATTATTGGATACATTGTATCTTCTCCCCATTATTGGATACATTGTATCTTCTCCCCGTTATTGGATACATTGTATCTTCTCCCCGTTATCGGATACATTGTATCTTCTCCCCGTTATTGGATACATTGTATCTTCTCCCCGTTATCGGATACATTGTATCTTCTCCCCGTTATTGGATACATTGTATCTTCTCCTCATTATTGGATACATTGTATCTTCTCCCCGTTATTGGATACATTGTATCTTCTCCCCGTTATCGGATACATTGTATCTTCTCCCCGTTATTGGATACATTGTATCTTTTCCCCGTTATTGGATACATTGTATCTTCTCCCCGTTATCGGATACATTGTATCTTCTCCCTGTTATTGGATACATTGTATCTTCTCCCCATTATTGGATACATTGTATCTTCTCCCCGTTATCGGATACATTGTATCTTCTCCCCATTATCGGATACATTGTATCTTCTCCCCGTTATCGGATACATTGTATCTTCTCCCCATTATCGGATACATTGTATCTTCTCCCCGTTATCGGATACATTGTATCTTCTCCCTGTTATTGGATACATTGTATCTTCTCCCCATTATTGGATACATTGTATCTTCTCCCCGTTATCGGATACATTGTATCTTCTCCCCATTATCGGATACATTGTATCTTCTCCCCGTTATCGGATACATTGTATCTTCTCCCCATTATCGGATACATTGTATCTTCTCCCCGTTATCGGATACATTGTATCTTCTCCCCGTTATCGGATACATTGTATCTTCTCCCCATTATCGGATACATTGTATCTTCTCCCCGTTATCGGATACATTGTATCTTCTCCCCATTATCGGATACATTGTATCTTCTCCCCATTATCGGATACATTGTATCTTCTCCCCGTTATCGGACACATTGTATGTTCTTCCCATTATTGGATACTTTGTATCTTCTCCCCGATATTGGATACATTGTATCTTCACCCCGTTATTAGATACATTGTATCTTCTCCCCATTATCGGATACATTGTATCTTCTCCCCATTATCGGATACATTGTATCTTCTCCCCATTATTGGATACATTGTATCTTCTCCCCGTTATTGGATACATTGTATCTTCTCCCTATTATTGGATACATTGTATCTTCTCTCTGCTACAATCCTATAGATGGATAAAAGCCGGCAATGAACTCATTTAACCCTTCACTGGCTCCCCTCCCCCCACACCAGCCACAGATCACAACACACACAGCCTGCAAGTTGCCAAATTACCTTGTTCGGTGTCCCGGAGCTCCGGGGGGAAGAGAAGTTGGCAGGGCAGAGGATCCCGGTGTTACCGCAGACACAGCCTCAGGCAGGGGATGGTAGACACACACTTGGCAGCTCTGGGTATCCAGGGATATCAGGGAGATAAGGAGACACATCTGCTCCCAGCGCCAGTCCTGTTCACCACTGTCCTGTCACCGGCTGAGCGCTGCGGGGCAGAGTGGGTCCCATGGGTGCCCCCTGTGGAGAGGGAACACACTAACCAATGACATCCAACTACGTTACTGACCTCCAGAGGGGACGATCACTGGGATGGCCATCAGGAAGAGTTCACATCTCTGTGATGCCCCAGATGGGGGATGGTACCAGGGAGGGGAGGGAGGGGGTGCCCGCTCTGCCAGTCACAATGTATTCACATTACAGATCCCAGAGTTTTCCACTCTTTAGATGAGTTCTCCTTGTGGTCAGGATGTTAAATTCTCCTTGTGGTCAGGATGGTAAATGTTCCTTGTGGTCAGGGTGGTGAGTTCTCCTTGTGGTCAGGGTGGTGAGTTCTCCTTGTGGTCAGCGTGGGGAGTTCTCCTTGTGGTCAGGGTGGTGAGTTCTCCTTGTGGTCAGGGTGGTGAGTTCTTCTTGTGGTCAGGGTGGTGAGTTCTTCTTGTGGTCAGGGTGGTGAGTTCTTGTGGTAAGGGTGGTGAGTTCTTGTGGTCAGGGTGGTGAGTTCTCCTTGTGGTCAGGGTGGTGAGTTCTTGTGGTCAGGGTGGTGAGTTCTCCTTGTGGTCAGGGTGGTGAGTTCTTCTTGTGGTCAGGGTGGTGAGTTCTTCTTGTGGTCAGGGTGGTGAGTTCTTGTGGTAAGGGTGGTGAGTTCTTGTGGTCAGGGTGGTGAGTTCTCCTTGTGGTCAGGGTGGTGAGTTCTCCTTGTGGTCAGGGTGGTGAGTTCTTGTGGTCAGGGTGGTGAGTTCTTGTGGTAAGGGTGGTGAGTTCTTGTGGTCAGGGTGGTGAGTTCTTGTGGTCAGGGTGGTGAGTTCTTGTGGTCAGGGTGGTGAGTTCTCCTTGTGGTCAGGGTGGTGAGTTCTTGTGGTCAGGGTGGTGAGTTCTTGTGGTCAGGGTGGTGAGTTCTCCTTGTGGTCAGGGTGGTGGGTTCTTGTGGTCAGGGTGGTGAGTTCTTCTTGTGGTCAGGGTGGTGAGTTCTCCTTTTGGACAGTTCCGCTCTACAGGTCATGGGGGACTAGTTCTGGAGCAGGGATAGGATACTTAGCTGGTAGTGCTCCTTATGATGCTCAGATTGGCACTCTCTGTATGTAATCACCCAGTGAGGGTCAGAGAAGAGCCCAAAGTTACTGCATGGGGCCCTTTGTGCTGATCTGGTTGTCTGCTGCCTAGTATGCTGCCCAGACTAGCTCCTGGCACTCGGGTTCTCCTGTATGAATAGAGCCTAGGGTTATTGCAGGTGACCCGTATCATGCCCAGTCTGTTCTTGTAGCCTCTGTGTCCTTAGATAGGTGCCCAGTATGATGCCCAGGCTATACTTGTAACCTCTGTGTCCTTAGACAGGTGTCCCATATGATGCCCCGGTTGGCTCTTGGCATCCTCTCCAGGTTCTCCTCTACAAGAAGAGTCCAGGGTTATTGCACAGGGGACCTTACACAGAGTATGGCTCAGTCCTGGGTACAGGGTGCCCAGTATAATGCCCAGGCTGTACTGGTATCCTCAGATAAGTGGCAAGTATAATGCCCATGGTGTACTGGTATGTTGGGTGTCCTCAGATAGGTGCCCAGTATAATTCACAGGGTGTACTCGTATCTTTTGTGTCATTAGATAGGTGCCTATTATGATGCCCAAGGTGTCTCCTGGCGCTCTCTTCAGGTTCTCTTCTAGGAGAAGAGTCCAGGGTTATTGCATAGGGACCCTTACACAGAGCTTGGTTCAGTCCTGGATATAGGATGCCTAGTATAATGCCCAGGCTGTACTGGTATCCTCAGACGGGTGCCAGTTTAACGCCCAAGCTGTACTGGTATCCTCGGGTAGGTGCCCAGTATGATGCCCAGGCTGTACTGGTATCATCAGACAGGTGCCCAGTTTAATGCCCAAGCTGTACTGGTATCCTCAGGTAGGTGCCCAGTATGATGCCAAGGCTGTACTGGTATCCTCAGACAGGTGCCTAGTTTAATGCCCAAGCTGTACTGTTATCCTCAGGTGCCCAGTATGATGCCTGGGCTGTACTGGTATCCTCAGGTAGGTGCCCAGTATGATACCCAGGCTTTACTGGTATCCTTAGGTAGGTGCCCAGTATGATGCCCAGGCTGTACTAGTATCCTCGGGTAGGTGCCCAGTATGATGCCCAGGCTGTACTGGTATTCTCGGGTAGGTTCCCAGTTTGATGCCCAGGCTGTACTGGTATCCTCGGGTAGGTGCCCAGTATGATACCCAGACTGTACTGGTATCCTCAGGTAGGTGCCCAGTATGATGCCCAGGCTGTACTGGTATCCTCAGGTAGGTTCTCAGTTTGATGCCCAGGCTGTACTGGTATCCTCAGGTAGGTGCCCAGTATGATGCCCAGGCTGTACTGGTATCCTCAGGTAGGTTCTCAGTTTGATGCCCAGGCTGTACTGGTATCCTCAGGTAGGTGCCCAGTATGATGCCCAGGCTGTACTGGTATCCTCAGGTAGGTTCTCAGTTTGATGCCCAGGCTTTACTGGTATCCTCAGGTAGGTTCTCAGTTTGATGCCCAGGCTGTATTGGTATCCTCAGGTAGGTGCCCAGTATGATGCCCAGGCTGTACTGGTATCCTCAGGTAGGTTCTCAGTTTGATGCCCAGGATGTACTGGTATCCTCAGGTAAGGGTCCAGTATAATATCCAGGTTGGCTCCTGGCACTGTCTTCAGGTTCTCCTGTATGGGAAGAGGTCAGGGTTATTGCCGGGTGCTCGGTATGGTGCCCACAGTGAGTGTCCGGTACCTCTTGTGTATCAGTGTGCCCTGGGGTCACTCCATCCTTCCTCCGCTCACTGCCCACTCCGATCCCCGCCCAACTCCCCCTACAGGCTGCACGGACACACAACACCCAGCGAGCCCCGGAGATCACCAACTTCCCAACTCCGACCGGAGCGCCGCGCGATCCCTCCGCCCCCCATCCATGATCACCTTCATTGGCCTCCGAGCAACCGCGATCCTCCAGACAGCTGACTGTGCCAGAGGGAGCGCTGCTGCCCCCCGCCGGACACTCCGCAGAATGCAGCCTCCTACTCTTCTCTCATCATCATCTTCATTATTATTATTATTATTATTATTATTATTATTATTATTCTCCGTATCATTATGATTTACAATTCTTGTTTTTATCCATCTGCTATTACTGTAATATTTTTTATTATCCATCTATTAATACTGCATTTTCTTCTTATTTTTTTTTCTGTAGTATTATACTATTACTGCTATATAATATTAATAACAATTATTATTATTATTATTATTATTATTATTATTATTATTATTATTATTATTATTATTATCCACAATTACTATGATAGTATTGTTGTTCTTAGTATCATTATCATCATCATAACTATTCTTCATCTACTACAATGGCTATATCATTATTATTTTTTATTATTATTTGTCTCCATTACTGTATTATTATTATTATTATCCATCTATTAATACTGCATTTTCTTCTTATTATTATATTATTATTAAGAAGTAGCAGCAGTATTGACCTACTATTACAACTATATAGTATAAAAAAAATACTATATTATTATTATTATTTATAATTATTATTAGCCTATTACAGTAATATTAGTAATATTTATAGCTATTATTATTTACATCTACTGATACCGCATTATTCCGTTTTTTCTTCTTCTTCGTCTTCTTAATAGTAGTTATAACATTATTTACCCACTATTACAGCTAAATAATAATAATAATTATTATAATTATTATTATTATTAATATTTTTGTCTTTGTACTACTACAGCTCTAAACTTACTATTATCCTAATACTATTTCTTGCTAAATTATTATTATTATTATTATTAATTTAGTAGTAGTAATAACATTATTTATGTACTATTACTGCTAAATAATAATAATAATTAATATAATTACTATTATCATTATTATTACTTTTATTTTTGTACTACTACAGCGCTAAAATTATTATTATCCCAATACTATTTCTTGCTAAATTATTATTATAATTATTATTAATTTAGTAGTACTATTATTTATCTACTATTACTGCTAAATAATAATAATAATTATTATTATTATAATTACTATTATCATTATTATTAATTTTATCTTTGTAATACTACAAGGCTAAAATTACTATTATCCTAATACTATTTCTTGCTACATTATTATTATAATTATTATTATTAATTGAGTAGTATTAATAACATTATCTACTATTACTGCTAAATACTACTACTGCTAATTATTATTATAGTTATTATTATCATTATTATTATTTTTTATCTTTGTACTACTACAGCTTTAAAAATATGGTTATCCTAATGCTATTTCTGCTAAATTATTATTATTCTTATTAATTTTAATAGTAGTAGTAGTAGTATCAGTATTTACCTACTATTACTGCTATATAATAATAATAATTATTATTATTATTCTTATTATTGTTCTTATTATTATCTTTCTACTACTACAGCTTCAATATTATTATTTTGCTTGTACTATTACCGCTAAATTATTATTAGTAGTACTAGTAGTAGTAATTAGTATTAGTATTAGTATTTACCTACTATTACTGCAAAATAATTATTATTATTATAATTACTATTATTACTGCTAAATAATGAATATTATTATATTTACTATTATTATTATTATTTTTATCTTCCTACTACTAAATCTCTAAAATTATTAAAATCCTAATACTATTTCTGCTAAATTATTATTATTATTATTATTATTATTAATAATAATAATTCTAATAGTAGTGGTAGTAATAACATTATTTACCTACTATCATACTATTACTGTTATATAATAATAATAATAATTATTATAAATATTATTATTATTTTCTTTCTTCTACTACAGCTTTAATATTATTAATTTCCTTATACTATTAGCGCTAAATTATTATTAGCAGTAGTAATAACAGTATTTACATACTATTACTGCTATATAATAATAAAAATAATAATATTGTAAGCTCTTCTGAGCAGGGCCCGCTTAATCCTCTTGTATTATATTGTTGCTGTATTGTCTCTCTTTTATATTGTAAAGCGCAGCGTAAACTGTTGGCGCTACATAAATCCTATATTATAATAATAATAATAATAATAATAATTATTATTATTATTATTATCTTTCTACAACTACAGCTCCAATTTGTA
The DNA here is from genome assembly GCF_037356315.1 of Lithobates pipiens. Taxonomy (NCBI): domain Eukaryota; kingdom Metazoa; phylum Chordata; class Amphibia; order Anura; family Ranidae; genus Lithobates; species Lithobates pipiens. The sequence goes on along the minus strand of NW_027507764.1, from coordinate 23,067,822 downwards.
TTACTATCCTTATACTATTACTGCTAAATTAATATTATTATTATTGTTACTATTATTATTTGCCTACCTTTACTTCATATGATAATAATAATAATAACAATAATAATAATAATTTAATATGAATTGATGTGTTTATTTATTACTGGTGCTCCTTTTGAGCTCTCCTAAAGTGTACTTAAAGTGGGAGTCCACCGGGACTCCGTTTTTTTTTTTTTTTTTAAAAGCCAGCAGCTACAAATACTGCAGCTGCTGACTTTTAAAATAGTGACACTTACCTGTCCAGCGCGCCCGCGATGTCGGCACCCGAAGCCGATCTCTAGGTCGTCTGTCGGGTCCTGCGGCCGCCATCTTGGGTAAAGGAATCAGGAAATGGAGCCTTTCGGCTTCATTTCCCGGTTCCCTACTGCGCATGCGCGAGCCGTGCGGCGCAATCCGGACGATCCCCGCTGCCTCTGGGAACTGTGTGTTTCCCAGCAGGCAGCGGGGCACTTGCGCAAAGGGGCGGGCAGTTGCGGAAAGGGGCGTAATCTATGCCCCTTTCCGCAGACAGCTATCCCGGAAGTGGGTGCAGTTACCTGGATTATCCAGGTAACTGCACCCCCCCTCCCCCCTGAAAGGTGCCAATTGTGGCGCCGGAGGGGGGGGGGGGATTCCGATGAGCGGAGGTCCATTTTAGGGTGGACCTCCGCTTTAAAGCCAAAACATTTTTTTCCTTTTAATTTGGATGGAGCTCACTTCCAGATGTGTTTATAAGACAATGATGGGTCTTTTTAGAATAATGTGCATAGCCATTTGGCCAAAAAAAGTACATGTACATTTGTTCTGTGCAAAATGAATGTTATTAGACTTTTACACATGCTGGGTGAATGTTTTTTTTTTTTTTATTTAACATAAAATATCATATTTGGTCACTAGGTGGCACTAAGTATTATATGTCCAAATGCAGTATTTTAATTTTTTTAATCAATGAAAAACGTGACCAGCACAGAAAATAGTCTAATAACATTCTTTATTTTTTTTTTCGCCCCATGCACACATAATGAATGTACATCCACTTTCACTGCACACATTGCTTTGCAATTTTTGTATAAATAGATCCCTATGTGTTGGAAAGCAGGACACAGATGGCATAAACAAACAAACAAACAAAACAAATAAAATAATGCAGGTTATACATTACCTTCAAAAATTCACACACCTTGAAATTTTCCACATTCTGTCATGTTACAACCAAAAAACGTAAATGTATTTTATTGGGATTTTATGCGACAGACCAACACAAAGTGGCACATAATTGTGAAGTGGAAGGAAAATGATAAATGATTTTCAAAATTTCTTAGAAATAAATATGTGAAAAGTGTGGGGGGTACATTTGTATGGCGCCCCCCGGAGTCAATACTTTGTAGAACCTCCTTTCTCTGCAATTAGAGCTGCAAGTCTTTTTGGGGATGTCTCTACCAGCTTTGCACATCTACAGAGGCACATTTCTGCCCATTCTTCTTCTTTATACAATATCTCAAGCTCTGTCAGATTGGATGGAGAGCGTCTGTGAACCAAATGTTTCAAGTCTTGTCACAGATTCTCCTTTGGATTTAGGTCTGGACTGTGACTGGGCCATTCTAACACATGAATATGCTTTGATGTAAACCATTCCATTGTAGCTCTGGATGTATGTTTCGGGTCGTTGCCCTGCTGGAAGGTGAACCTCCACCCCGGTCTCAAGTCTTTTGCAGACTCTAACAGGTTTTCTTCTAAGATTGCTCTGTATTTGGCTCCATCCATCTTCCCATCAACTCTGACCAGCTTCCCTGTCCCTGCTGAAGAAAAGCATCCCCACAACATGATGCTGCCACCACCATGTTTCACAGTGGGGATGGTGTGTTCAGGGTGATGGGCGGTGTTAGTTTTCCCCACACATAGCGATTTGCTTTTAGGTCAAAAAGTACAATTTTGGTCTCATCTGACCGGATCACCTTCTTCCACATGTTTGCTGTGTCCTCCACATGGCTTCTCACAAACTGCAAACAGGACTTCTTATGACTTTCTTTCACCAATGTCTCTCTTCTTGTCACTCTTCCATAAAGGGCAGATTTGTGGAGAGACGACTAATAGTTGTCCTGTGGACAGATTCTCCCCCCTGAGCTGTGGATTTCTGCAGCTCCTCCAGAGTTACCATGGGCCTCTTGGCTCTTCTCTGATGAATGCTCTCCTTGCCCGGCTGGTCAGTTTAGGTGGACGGCCATGTCTTGGTAGGTTTGCAGTTGCGCCATACTCTTTCCATTTTCGGATGATGGATTGAACAGAGCTCTGTGAGATGTTCAAAGCTTGGGAGATTTTTTATAACCTAACCCTGCTTTATACTTCTCCACAACTTTATCCCTGACCTGTCTGGTGTGTTCCTTGGCCTTCATGATGCTTTTTCTTTCACCAATGTTCTCTAACAAACCTCCGAGGGCTTCATAGAACAGCTGTATTTATACAGAGATTAAAATCCACACGGGTGGACTCTATTTACTAATTAGGTGACTTCTGAAGGCAATTGGTTCCTCTAGATTTGAGTTAGAGGTATCAGAGTAAAGGGGGCCGAATACAAATGCCCCTCCCACACTTTTCACATATTTATTTGTAAAAAAATATTGAAAACCATTTATCATTTTCCTTCCACTTCACAATTATGTGCCATTTACCCTTTTGGTTGTAACATGACAAAATGGGGAAAATTTCAAGGGGTATGAATACTTTTTCAAGGCACTGTACATTCCCTTCTCCATCCAAAATAAAAAGAAGACGTGGCTTTAGCTATTCCTTGAATTGGCCACAAACATTACCCACTGACTGTACAATCCTCTGTGGTTGAAGGTCTACATAAACAACCTTTTGATTTAGTATGATAGTGCTTCTCTGTACAGTGAATATAAATCTGTGCCTTCATTTCATTTTCTGGGAGAAGAGGACGAGAAGAATTTGGGCCCCTGACATAGCAAGCCATGGATGTGATATATCGGCACTCTTCCATTCTCCAGGAGAAGGAGATGAGGTTGATTAGAGGTCATATGTTGGACCCCCTGTCCATTGTCCAGAAGAAAGAGAGAAGAAATGGGGCCCCAGGCAGGCCATGGATGTCTTATGTTGGGTCCCCATCCATTGTCCAAAAGAAGATGAGAAGAATTGGGGTTCCTAACATGGCAGGCCATGGATGTCGTATATTGGCCTCTTACAGAAGATTAAAAGAATTGGAGCCATTGAAAGGGTAGGACCATGGATGTCATACATTGGCCTGTTACAGAAGATGAGAAGAATTGGGGCCTCTGACACGGTAGGACCATGGATGTCATACATTGGCCTCCTACAGAAGGTGAGTAGAGTTGGGGCCCATGACAGGGCAGGACCATGGATCTCATACATTGGCCCCTTACAGAAGATGAAAAGAATTGGGGCTCCTGACACGGCAAGCCATGGATGTCATACATTGGCCTACTACAGAAGATGAGTAGAGTTGGGGCCCCTGACACAGCAGGCCATGGATGCCATACACTGGCCTCTTACAGATGAGTAGAGTTGGGGCCCCTGACACGGCAGGCCATGGATGTCCTACATTGTCCTCTTACAGATGAGTAGAGTTGGGACCCCCGTCATGTCAGGCCATGGATGTCATACATTGTCCTCTTACAGATGAGTAGAGTTGGGGCCCCTGACATGGCAGGCCATGGATGTCATACATTGTCCTCTTACAGATGAGTAGAGTTGGGGCCCCTGACATGGCAGGCCATGGATGTCATACATTGACCTCTTACGGATGAGTAGAGTTGGGGCTCCTGAAATGGCAGGTTATGGATATCATACATTGACCTCTTACAGATGAGTAGAGTTGGGGCCCCATCACGGCAGGCCATGGATGTCATACATTGACCTCTCACAGAAGATGAGTAGAGTTGGGGCCCCTGTCATGGCAGGCCATAGATGTCATACATTGTCCTCTTACAGATGAGTAGAGTTGGGGACCCTGACACGGCAGGCCATGGATGTCATACATTGTCCACTTACAGATGAGTAGAGTTGGGGTCCCTGACACGGCAAGCCATGGATGTCATACATTGTCCTCTTACAAAAGATGAGTAGAGTTGGGGCCCCGTCACGGCAGGCCATGGATGTCATACAATGTCCTCTTACAGATGAATAGAGTTGGGGCCCCGTCACGGCAGGCCATGGATGTCATACATTGTCCTCTTACAGATGAATAGAGTTGGGGCCCCTGACATGGCAGGCCATGGATGTCATACATTGACCTCTTACAGAAGATGAGTAGAGTTGGGGCCCCTGACACGGCAGGCCATGGATGTCATACATTGACCTCTTACAGAAGATGAGTAGAGTTGGGGCCCCTGACACGGCAGGCCATGGATGTCATACATTGACCTCTTACAGAAGATGAGTAGAGTTGGGGTCCTGTCACGGCAGGCCATGGATGTCATACAATGTCCTCTTACAGAAGATGAGTAGAGTTGGGGCCCCTGACATGGCAGGCCATGGATGTCATACAATGTCCTCTTACAGATGAGTAGAGTTGGGGCCCCTGACATGGCAGGCCATGGATGTCATACAATGTCCTCTTACAGATGAGTAGAGTTGGGGCCCCTGACATGGCAGGCCATGGATGTCATACAATGTCCTCTTACAGATGAGTAGGGTTGGGGCCCCTGACATGGCAGGCCATGGATGTCATACATTCATCTCTTACAGAAGATGAGTAGAGTTGGGGCCCCTGACATGGCAGGCCATGGATGTCATACATTGACCTCTTACAGAAGATGAGTAGAGTTGGGGCCCCTGACATAGCAGGCCATGGATGTCATACAATGTCCTCTTACAGATGAGTAGAGTTGGGGCCCCTGACATGGCAGGCCATGGATGTCATACAATGTCCTCTTACAGATGAGTAGAGTTGGGGCCCCTGACATGGCAGGCCATGGATGTCATACATTCATCTCTTACAGAAGATGAGTAGAGTTGGGGCCCCTGACATGGCAGGCCATGGATGTCATACATTGACCTCTTACAGAAGATGAGTAGAGTTGGGGCCCCTGACATGGCAGGCCATGGATGTCATACATTGACCTCTTACAGAAGATGAGTAGAGTTGGGGCCCCTGACATGGCAGGCCATGGATGTCATACATTGACCTCTTACAGAAGAGTAGAGTTGGGGCCCCTGACATGGCAGGCCATGGATGTCACACATTGACCTCTTACAGATGAGTAGAGTTGGGGCCCCTGACATGGCAGGCCATGGATGTCATACATTGATCTCTTACAGAAGATGAGTAGAGTTGGGGCCCCTGACACGGCAGGCCATGGATGTCATACATTGACCTCTTACAGAAGATGAGTAGAGTTGGGGCCCCTGACACGGCAGGCCATGGATGTCATACATTGACCTCTTACAGAAGATGAGTAGAGTTGGGGCCCCTGACACGGCAGGCCATGGATGTCATACATTCATCTCTTACAGAAGATGAGTAGAGTTGGGGCCCCTGACATGGCAGGCCATGGATGTCATACATTGACCTCTTACAGAAGATGAGTAGAGTTGGGGCCCCTGACATAGCAGGCCATGGATGTCATACAATGTCCTCTTACAGATGAGTAGAGTTGGGGCCCCTGACATGGCAGGCCATGGATGTCATACAATGTCCTCTTACAGATGAGTAGAGTTGGGGCCCCTGACATGGCAGGCCATGGATGTCATACATTCATCTCTTACAGAAGATGAGTAGAGTTGGGGCCCCTGACATGGCAGGCCATGGATGTCATACATTGACCTCTTACAGAAGATGAGTAGAGTTGGGGCCCCTGACATGGCAGGCCATGGATGTCATACATTGACCTCTTACAGAAGATGAGTAGAGTTGGGGCCCCTGACATGGCAGGCCATGGATGTCATACATTGACCTCTTACAGAAGAGTAGAGTTGGGGCCCCTGACATGGCAGGCCATGGATGTCACACATTGACCTCTTACAGATGAGTAGAGTTGGGGCCCCTGACATGGCAGGCCATGGATGTCATACATTGATCTCTTACAGAAGATGAGTAGAGTTGGGGCCCCTGACATGGCAGGCCATGGATGTCATACGTTGACCTCTTACAGAAGATGAGTAGAGTTGGGGCCCCTGACACGGCAGGCCATGGATGTGACATGACAGCTCCTGCCTCTATAAAAGCCTTTCCATGTTCTTTCTAATTTTAGCCCCTTCCAGCAGATGGACAGTTCGATATCTCAGCGCGAGCTGTCACCTCTTCTCAGCGCGGACGGCGGCATCTCATGGCCGAGCGGAAAAGAGTCCATCTGGGGACAGTAATTAGGAGCGAAGAGCATCTGGTGACAAGCATGGCACTGCCATTGCACGGACAAATCGACCTCCGCTGCCCCCCCTTCCTCTCCCCCAGCCAAACGGGGTGACATAAAGGCACTGCGCGGGCGGACAGCGCTACCGCCACCGGAGCAGATATAAAGCTTCACAAATCTGGGACAAAGATAAAATTAGATGATCTCCAGTAGGGTCCCGGAGAATGTGTGTTATGGTTCCAGAAAATGGAAAGCGGAACGTGGAAAAGCCAAATTTAGGCCAGTTATATCTTTATTACATTTCCTATGAACTCCAGCCACAAAAACTTTCATTTATATTTTCCTCAATAGCAACAAAGGATATAAATCCACTTAGTATGCACCAAATGCCTTTGTAAACCCAGATAGTACCTTGTAAAAATAACAGTGACATCATCACTATGCTGTACACGGCATGTGCAGCAAGAAGAGCTGTGGGAGGGGCCCAGTAGGCTCCACCCACTACAGAAAACTACAGGAGGGGGTGGAGACAAGACCAGCCACCCTGCATAGGGATAAAGAGCAGAGCTGTGGGAGGGGCCAGCAGGTCCACCCACTACAGAAAACTACAGGAGAGGGCAGAGACAAGACTGCAGGTGTTTGTGTGTGGGGGGCTGACATATATACAGGTGTGCGGGTGTGTGGGGGGGGCTGACATATATATAGGTGTGGGGGGGGGGCGACATATATACAGGTTTGTGTGGGGGGCTGACATATATATAGGTGTGTGGGGGGGCGACATATATACAGGTGTGTGGGGGGGGGCTGACATATATATAGGTGTGTGTGGGGGGGCTGACATATATACAGGTGTGTGTGGGGGGGCTGACATATATACAGGTGTGTGTGGGGGGGCTGACATATATACAGATGTGTGTGGGAGGCTGACATATATACAGGTGTGTGTGGGGGGGCTGACATATATACAGGTGTGTGTGTGTGGGGGGTTGACATATATACAGGTGTGTGTGTGGGGGCTGACATACATACATGTGTGTGTGGGGGGGATGACATATATAAAGGTGTGTGGGGGGGCTGGCATATATACAGGTGTGTGTGGGTGGCTGAGATATATACAGGTGTGAGGGGGCTGACATATATACAGGTGTGTGTGGGTGGCTGAGATATATACAGGTGTGAGGGGGCTGACATATATACAGGTGTGTGTGGGGGGCTGACATATATACAGGTGTGTGTGGGGGGCTGACATATATACAGGTGTGTGTGGGGGGCTGACATATATACAGGTGTGTGAGGGGGCTGACATACATACAGGTGTGTGTGGGGGGGCTGACATATATACAGGTGTGGGGGGCTGACATATATACAGGTGTGTGGGGGGGCTGACATATATCCAGGTGTGTGTGGGGGGCTGGCATACATACAGGTGTGTGGGAGGCTGACATATATACAGGTGTGTGGGAGGCTGACATATATACAAGTGTGTGGGAGGCTGACATATATACAAGTGTGTGTGGGGGGCTGACATATATACAGGTGTGTGTGGGAGGCTGACATATATACAGGTGTGTGAGGAGGGCTGACATATATACAGGTGTGTGGGAGGCTGACATATATACAGGTGTGTGTGTGGGAGGCTGACATATATACAAGTGTGTGTGTGGGGGGGGGGGGTTGACATATATACAGGTGTGTGTAGGGGGGCTGACATATATACAGGTGTGTGTGGGGGGGGGCTGACATATATACAGGTGTGTGGGGAGGCTGACATATATACAGGTGTGTGTGGGGGGCTGACATATATACAGGTGTGTAAGGAGGGCTGACATATATACAGGTGTGTGTGTGTGGGGGGGGGGCTGACATATATACAGATGTGTGAGGAGGGCTGACATATATACAAGTGTGTGTGTGGGGGGGGGGGGGGTGACATATGTACAGGTGTGTGTGGGGGGGGGGCTGACAAATATACAGGTGTGTGAGGAGGGGCTGACATATATACAGGTGTGAGGGGGTTAACAAGTATACAGGTATGTGGGAGGCTGATATATATACAGGTGTGTGTGTGTGGGGGGTTGACATATATACAGGTGTGTGTGTGGGGGCTGACATACATACAGGTGTGTGTGGGGGGGGATGACATATATAAAGGTGTGTGGGGGGGCTGGCATATATACAGGTGTGTGTGGGTGGCTAAGATATATACAGGTGTGAGGGGGCTGACATATATACAGGTGTGTGGGGGGGGCTGACATATATACAGGTGTGTGTGGGGGGCTGACATATATACAGGTGTGTGTGGGGGGCTGACATATATACAGGTGTGTGAGAGGGCTGACATACATACAGGTGTGTGTGGGGGGGCTGACATATATACAGGTGTGTGGGGGGCTGACATATATACAGGTGTGTGGGGGGGCTGACATATATCCAGGTGTGTGTGGGGGGCTGGCATACATACAGGTGTGTGTGGGGGGCTGACATATATACAGGTGTGTGGGAGGCTGACATATATACAGGTGTGTGTGTGTGTGTGGGAGGCTGACATATATACAGGTGTGTGTGGGGGGGCTGACATATATACAGGTGTGTGTGGGAGGCTGACATATATACAAGTGTGTGTGGGGGGGGGGTTGACATATATACAGGTGTGTGTAGGGGGGCTGACATATATACAGGTGTGTGTGGGGGGGCTGACATATATACAGGTGTGTGGGGAGGCTGACATATATACAGGTGTGTGTGGGGGGCTGACATATATACAGGTGTGTAAGGAGGGCTGACATATATACAGGTGTGTGTGTGGGGGGGGGGGGGGCTGACATATATACAGATGTGTGAGGAGGGCTGACATATATACAAGTGTGTGTGTGGGGGGGTGACATATGTACAGGTGTGTGTGGGGGGGGGCTGACAAATATACAGGTGTGTGAGGAGGGGCTGACATATATACAGGTGTGAGGGGGTTAACAAGTATACAGGTATGTGGGAGGCTGACATATATACAGGTGTGAGGGAGGTTGATAAATAGACACGTGTGTGTGAGGGTGGCTGACGTGTATACAGGTGTGTGGGGGGGGCTAACATATATACAGGTGTGTGTGGGAGGCTGACATATATACAGGTGCGTGTGGGGGGCTGACATATATACAGGTGTGTGTGGGGGCTGACATATATACAGGTGTGTGGGGGGCTGACATATATACAGGTGTGTGTGGGGGGGGGGGGCTGACATATATACAGATGTGTGAGGAGGGCTGACATATATACAAGTGTGTGTGGGGGGCTGACATATATACAGGTGTGTGGGGGGCTGACATATATACAGGTGTGTGTGGGGGGCTGACATATATACAGGTGTGTGGGGGGCTGACATATATACAGGTGTGTGTGTGGGGGGCTGACATATATACAGGTGTGTGTGGGGGCTGACATATATACAGGTGTGTGTGGGGGGCTGACATATATACAGGTGTGTGTGTGGGGGGCTGACATATATACAGGTGTGTGTGGGGGCTGACATATATACAGGTGTGTGTGGGGGGCTGACATATATACAGGTGTGTGGGGGGCTGACATATATACAGGTGTGTGGGGAGGCTGACATATATACAGGTGTGTGTGGGGGCCTGACATATATACAGGTGTGTGAGGAGGGCTGACATATATACAAGTGTGTGTGGGGGGCTGACATATATACAGGTGTGTGGGAGGCTGACATATATACAGGTGTGTGGGAGGCTGACATATATACAGGTGTGTGTGTGGGAGGCTGACATATATACAAGTGTGTGTGGGGGGGGGGGGGTTGACATATATACAGGTGTGTGTAGGGGGGCTGACATATATACAGGTGTGTGTGGGGGGGCTGACATATATACAGGTGTGTGGGGAGGCTGACATATATACAGGTGTGTGTGTGGGGGGCTGACATATATACAGGTGTGTAAGGAGGGCTGACATATATACAGGTGTGTGTGGGGGGGGGGGGCTGACATATATACAGATGTGTGAGGAGGGCTGACATATATACAAGTGTGTGTGTGGGGGGGGGGGTGACATATGTACAGGTGTGTGTGAGGGGGGGGGGCTGACAAATATACAGGTGTGTGAGGAGGGGCTGACATATATACAGGTGTGAGGGGGTTAACAAGTATACAGGTATGTGGGAGGCTGACATATATACAGGTGTGAGGGAGGTTGATAAATAGACACGTGTGTGTGAGGGTGGCTGACGTGTATACAGGTGTGTGGGGGGGGCTAACATATATACAGGTGTGTGTGGGAGGCTGACATATATACAGGTGCGTGTGGGGGGCTGACATATATACAGGTGTGTGGGGGGCTGACATATATACAGGTGTGTGGGGGCTGACATATATACAGGTGTGTGGGGGGCTGACATATATACAGGTGTGTGTGTGTGTGGGGTGGCTGACATATATACAGGTATGTGTGTGGGGAGGCTGACATATATACAGGTGTGTGTGGGGGGCTGACATATATACAGGTGTGTGGGGGGCTGACATATATACAGGTGTGTGGGGAGGCTGACATATATACAGGTGTGTGTGGGGGCCTGACATATATACAGGTGTGTGAGGAGGGCTGACATATATACAGGTGTGTGTGTGTGTGTGTGGGGGGGGTGACATATGTACAGGTGTGTGTATGTGGGGGGGCTGACAAATATACAGGTGTGTGGGGGGGCTGACATATATACAAGTGTGGGAGGGGGCTGACATATATACAGGTGTGAGGGGGTTAACAAATATACAGGTATGTGGTAGGCTGACATATATACAGGTGTGAGGGGGTTGACAAGTATGCAGGTATGTGGGAGGCTGACATATATACAGGTATGAGGGAGGTTGATAAATATACAAGTGTGTGTGAGGGTGGCTGACGTGTATACAGGTGTGTGTGGGGGGGGCTAACATATATACAGGTGTGTGGGAGGCTGACATATATACAGGTGCGTGTGGGGGGCTGACATATATACAGGTGTGTGTGGGGGCTGACATATATACAGGTGTGTGTGTGGGGGCTGACATATATACAGGTGTGTGTGGGGGGCTGACATATATACAGGTGTGTTTGGGGGGGGGGGGGCTGACATATATACAGGTGTGTGAGGAGGGCTGACATATATACAGGTGTGTGTGGGGCTGACATATATACAGGTGTGTGTGGGGGCTGACATATATACAGGTGTGTGAGGGGGCTCACATACATACAGGTGTGTGTGGGGGGCTGACATATATACAGGTGTGTGGGAGGCTGACATATATACAGGTGTGTGAGGAGGGCTAACATATATACAGGTGTGTGGGGGGGGGGGCTGACATATATACAGGTGTGTGTGTTGGGGGGCAAACATATATACAGGTGTGTGTGTGGGGGGCAAACATATATACAGGTGTGTGAGGAGGGCTGACATATATACAGGTGTGTGGGGGGCTGACATATATACAGGTGTGTGTGGGGGGCTGACATATATACAGGTGTGGAGGGGCTGACATATATACAGGTGTGTGTGCGGGGCCGACATATATACAGGTGTGTGTGTGGGGGGCTGACATATATACAGGTGTATGTGGGGGGGCTGACATATATACAGGTGTGGAGGGGCTGACATATATACAGGTGTGTGGGGGGCTGACATATATACAGGTGTGTGTGTGGGGAGGGGGCTGACATATATAAAGGTGTGTGGGGGGCTGACATATATACAGGTTTGTGAGGAGGGCTGACATATATACAGGTGTGTGTGTGTGGGGGGGGGGCTGACATATATACAGGTGTGTGGGGGGCTGACATATATACAGGTGTGTGTGGGGGACTGACATATATACAGGTGTGGAGGGGCTGACATATATACAGGTGTGTGGGGGGGGCTGACATATATATACAGGTGTGTGGGGGGCTGACATATATACAGGTGTGTGTGGGGGCTGACCTATATACAGGTGTGTGTGGGGGACTGACATATATACAGGTGTGGAGGGGCTGACATATATACAGGTGTGTGGGGGGGGCTGACATATATATACAGGTGTGTGGGGGGGCTGACATATATACAGGTGTGTGGGGGGGCTGACATATATACAGGTGTGTGTGGGGGCTGACATATATACAGGTGTGTGGGGGGCTGACATATATACAGGTGTGTGTGGGGGGCTGACATATATACAGGTGTGTGTGTGGGGGGCTGACATATATACAGGTGTATGTGGGGGGGCTGACATATATACAGGTGTGGAGGGGCTGACATATATACAGGTATGTGAGGGGCTGACATATATACAGGTATGTGGGGGGCTGACATATATACAGGTGTGTGTGTGGGGGGGGGGGCTGACATATATAAAGGTGTGTGGGGGCTGACATATATACAGGAGTGTGAGGAGGGCTGACATATATACAGGTGTGTGTGGGGGGGGGCTGACATATATACAGGTGTGTGGGGGGCTGACATATATACAGGTGTGTGTGGGGGACTGACATATATACAGGTGTGGAGGGGCTGACATATATACAGGTGTGTGTGGGGGGGCTGACATATATATACAGGTGTGTGGGGGGCTGACATATATACAGGTGTGTGTGGGGGCTGACATATATACAGGTGTGTGGGGGGCTGACATATATACAGGTGTGTGTGGGGGGCTGACATATATACAGGTGTGGGGGGGCTGACATATATTCAGGTGTGTGTGGGGGGCTGACATATATACAGGTGTGGAGGGGCTGACATATATACAGGTGTGTGTGGGGGGCTGACATATATACAGGTGTGTGTGTGGGGGGCTGACATATTTACAGGTGTATGTGGGGGGGGGGGCTGACATATATACAGGTGTGTAAGGGGGGCTGACATATATACAGGTGTGTGGGGGGCTGACATATATACAGGTGTGTGTGGGGGGGGGGCTGACATATATAAAGGTGTGTGGGGGGCTGACATATATACAAGTGTGTGAGGAGGGCTGACATATATACAGGTGTGTGAGGAGGGCTGACATATATACAGGTGTGTGTGTGTGGGGGGGGCTGCCATATATATACAGGTGTGTGGGAAGCTGACATATATACAGGTGTGTGTGTGGGGGGGGGGGGGCTGACATATATAAAGGTGTGTGGGGGGCTGACATATATACAGGTGTGTGAGGAGGGCTGACATATATACAGGTGTGTGTGGGGGGGGGGGCTGACATATATACAGGTGTGTGGGGGGCTGACATATATACAGGTGTGTGTGGGGGACTGACATATATACAGGTGTGGAGGTGCTGACATATATACAGGTGTGTGGGGGGGGGGGCTGACATATATATACAGGTGTGTGGGGGGCTGACATATATACAGGTGTGTGTGGGGGCTGACATATATACAGGTGTGTGGGGGGCTGACATATATACAGGTGTGTGTGGGGGGCTGACATATATACAGGTGTGTGAGGGGGCTGACATATATACAGGTGTGTGTGGGGGGCAGACATATATACAGGTGTGTGTGTGGGGGGCTGACATATATACAGGTGTATGTGGGGGGGGGCTGACATATATACAGGTGCGTGAGTGGGGCTGACATATATACAGGTGTGTGGGGGGCTGACATATATACAGGTGTGTGTGGGGCTGACATATATACAGGTGTGTGTGGGGCTGACATATATACAGGTGTGGGGGGGGCTGACATATATACAGGTGTGTGGGGGGCTGACATATATACAAGTGTGTGAGGAGGGCTGACATATATACAGGTGTGTGAGGAGGGCTGACATATATAAAGGTGTGTGTGTGGGGGGGGCTTACATATATATACAGGTGTGTGTGTGAGGGCTGACATATATACAGGTGTGTGTGTGGGGGGGGGCTGACATATATAAAGGTGTGTGGGGGGCTGACATATATACAAGTGTGTGAGGAGGGCTGACATATATACAGGTGTGTGAGGAGGGCTGACATATATACAGGTGTGTGAGGAGGGCTGACATATATACAGGTGTGTGAGGAGGGCTGACATATATACAGGTGTGTGGGGGGCTGACATATATACAGGTGTGTGGGGGGCTGACATATATACAGGTGTGTGTGGGGGGGGCTGACATATATACAGGTGTGGAGGGGCTGACATATATACAGGTGTGTGTGGGGGGGGCTGACATATATAAAGGTGTGTGGGGGGCTGACATATATACAGGTGTATGTGGGGGGGGGGGTGACATATATACAGGTGTGGAGGGGCTGACATATATACAGGTGTGTGTGGAGGGGCTGACATATATACAGGTGTGTGTGGGGGGGCTGACATATATACAGGTGTGTGTGGGGGGGCTGACATATATACAGGTGTGTGTGTGGGGGGCTGACATATATACAGGTGTATGTGGGGGGGGGTGACATATATACAGGTGTGTGTGTGGGGGGCTGACATATATAAAGGTGTGTGGGGGGCTGACATATATAAAGGTGTGTGGGGGGCTGACATATATACAGGTGTGTGGGGGGCTGACATATATACAGGTGTGTGGGGGGGCTGACATATATAAAGGTGTGTGGGGGGCTGACATATATACAGGTGTGTGAGGAGGGCTGACATATATACAGGTGTGTGGGGGGCTGACATATATACAGGTGTGTGAGGAGGGCTGACATATATACAGGTGTGTGTGGGGGGCTGACATATATAAAGGTGTGTGGGGGGCTGACATATATACAGGTGTGTGGGGGGCTGACATATATACAGGTGTGTGTGTGGGGGGCTGACATATATACAGGTAAGTGTAAAAGCAGGTGTCCCAATACTTTTGGTAATATAGTGTATATCGCAGTGC
This sequence comes from Lithobates pipiens, assembly GCF_037356315.1. Taxonomy (NCBI): domain Eukaryota; kingdom Metazoa; phylum Chordata; class Amphibia; order Anura; family Ranidae; genus Lithobates; species Lithobates pipiens. The sequence continues at coordinate 23,052,639 of NW_027507764.1, read as the reverse complement.
TGCACAGAGAACACAGAGCCAATCACATCAGTCTCTGTACCAGAGGAGCTTACACTCTAATGCCCCCTACAGTCACACACTATTATTATTATTATTATTATACATTTTTATAGCTCTGAAATACTGCAGCGCTGCACGGTATATGAGCCCTAAGGCTGCGTCACACTGTAACAGGACTTTATTGATAAACAAATCCCGTGTGATCACACATGAAGTGCAGAAAACATCACAAAGCAACAAAATAAATAACCAAAACACCTTTTTAATTTTTATAAAGTTGTATGTCCTTTGTAGTTTTTTCTGTTATTCTTCAGTGTATTTTGTTGCCATTGGAATCTTTTCCAAATTAAGAAAAAAGAAGCAAAAAAATTCAGAAGAGTTGAATCTGTTATAGCACCAAAGAGTGGGCCAACTCAATATTGAACCCTACGGACTCATGCCCCGTACACACGATCGGAATTATGGTCGGAAAAAGCTCTGATGGTTTTCCTGACGGAATTCCGCTCAAGCTGTACACACGGTCACACCAAATTCCGATCGTTTAGAACGCGGTGACGTACGACACGTACGACGGGACTAGAAAAAGGAAGTTCAATAGCCAGTAGCCAATAGCTTCCATCTCGTAGTTGAATCTGAGCATGCGTGAGTTTTTAAGCGTCGGAATTTGCATACACACCATCGGAATTTCCGTCTGGGAAAATTGAGAACACTCTCTCAAATTTTTGCTGGCGGGAATTCGGCCAACTAAATTTCCGATGGAGCGTGCGCGCGGTCGCATTTTACGATGAAAAGCTCTCATCGGTCTTTTTGCTGGCCGAAATTCCCATCGCGTGTGCGTGGCATAAGACTGGGATGCCACTAAAGTGCACGTGTGTGTGTAAAGGCAGGCGTCCCAATACTTTTGGTAATATAGTGTATGCCAGAGCTGTATAAATGTATAATAATAGTGTGTGGATGTGGGGGAGACATTAGAGTGTAAAGTTCCTCTGGTACAGAGACTGATGTGACTGGCTCAGTGTTCTCTGTACAGCACTGCGGGATATGTCAGAGCTATATAAATGTATAATAATAGTGTGTGACTGGGGGGGCATTAGAGTGTAAGCTCCTCTGGTACAGAGACTGATATGACTGTGGGGGGGCATTAGAGTGTAAGCTCCTCTGGTACAGAGACTGATGTGACTGGCTCAGTGTTCTTTGTACAGCACTGCGGTATATGTCAGAGCTATATACATGTATAATAATAGTGTGTGACAGGGGGGACATTAGAGTGTAAGCTCCTCTGGTACAGAGACTGATATGACTGTGGGGGGGCATTAGAGTGTAAGCTCCTCTGATACAGAGACTGATATGACTGTGGGGGGACATTAGAGTGTAAGCTCCTCTGGTACAGAGACTGATGTAACTGTGGGGGGACATTAGAGTGTAAGCTCCTCTGGTACAGAGACTGATATGACTGTGGGGGGGCATTAGAGTGTAAGCTCCTCTGATACAGAGACTGATATGACTGTGGGGGGACATTAGAGTGTAAGCTTCTCTGGTACAGAGACTGATGTAACTGTGGGGGGGACATTAGAGTGTAAGCTCCTCTGGTACAGAGACTGATGTGACTGGGGGGGTATTAGAGTGTAAGCTCCTCTGGTATAGAGACTGATGTGACCGGCTCAGTGTTCTCTGTACAGCACTGCGGTATATGTCAGAGCTATACAAATGTATAATAATAATAGTGTGTGACTGTGGGGGGGACATTAGAGTGTAAGCTCCTCTGGTACAGAGACTGATGTGACTGGGGGGGTATTAGAGTGTAAGCTCCTCTGGTATAGAGACTGATGTGACTGGCTCAGTGTTCTCTGTACAGCACTGCGGTATATGTCAGAGCTATATAAATGTATAATAATAATAGTGTGTGACTGTGGGGGGACATTAGAGTGTAAGCTCCTCTGGTACAGAGACTGGTGTGACTGGCTTAGTGTTCTCTGTACAGCACTGCGGTATATGTCAGAGCTATATAAATGTATAATAATATTTCCATTTGTATACATTGTAGAGTTCTGCTTCGCTTCCACTCTAGTCGGAGAAAAGTTAATTGTCTGTCTTTGCTCTCTTATCGGGTGATTGGAGGTTTGTCGCGGTGAATGGCGTTCGGTGCGTTTCGTCAAGCCTCACTGCTCACATTCAGCGCTGAGGGCTCTCTGTAATCTCTGCCATGGAGAATAGGAAGCGTCATCTCTGCGGCTCGGCAGATAGGAGAAACAGCGCGGACACAGAGGACCTTTATTCAGCTTGGGACGGACGCTGTGCTGCTGAGGCCCGGGAAAGGCGGCCATTGTTCCCTGATGAATGCTCTGGAAACTGGCAGCAGATCCTCGCTGGAGCCTTGAACTCTCTGACACAGGAGGAAGAATAACAGCAGAGCCCTTCACAGGACGACCTTCATTCAATATCTACATTGGTGCATATGAAGAGAATATATTGTTATTTTGTATATAAACTTATTCTTCATTATTTGTCCTACAGTGAATGGAACTGAAATAGCATTTAGCCTGCTCCATGTATCATAAATAATTGCCATTTTCACACAAAAAAATCCTATTTTTCACTATGTTTAATCCTTTTGTTACATCCCAGTGCTGCTGATCTAATGCAGCCATTTTGCATTCACTTCCCAACTACGTGCACTCCAGCGATGGCTGCATGGAATTTCTCAGGGTGGGTCTCCTGATGGTGACAACAGTGGACCATGTCTGTGTAATGCGTGCAAGAACTGCCACTTGTGGTCACCATCAGAAGCCCGTGTGGCAGGGTGACAACACAGGAGCACAACTGAGATAACGGAGAACAGAGCGTTGTCACCCCCATAACAGGAAACGCCTGACCGGGGACCTTTATAGCAGGAATCAGGGGGCATTTTAATGAAAGCTGCAGATATTTAAAAAAATATAAAAAAAATGGCTTTTGAAGTGACGTGAACGTGGCAAAGGTACTATGAGATTTTGATAATTGGGTTTTAAGCACAAGCCTCTGATGTCACAGGTTACCGTGCACTTTAAATTTTAAAGGTAGACTCCGGTCAGAACTGAAGAATTAGGATGCACATGGAGCATCAGCAACTTAATCAGAACCTTTGTTTGTCATCTGGCTATTACTATAGGAGGAAGAAGGAGGATAGAGGAAGAAAGAGGATAAGAGGAAGAAGGAGGATAGAGGAAGAAGGAGGATAGAGGAAGAAGGAGGATAGAAGGAAGAAAGAGGATAGGAGGAAGAAGAAGGATAGAGGAAGAAGGAGGATAGAGGAAGAAGGAGGATAGAGGAAGAAGGAGGGTAGAGGAAGAAGGAGGATAGAGGGAGAAGGAGGATAGGAGGAAGAAGGAGGGTAGAGGAAGAAGGAGGGTAGAGGAAGAAGGAGGATAGGAGGAAGAAGGAGGATAGAGGAAGAAGGAGGATAGGAGGAAGAAGGAGGATAGGAGGAAGAAGGAGGGTAGAGGAAGAAGGAGGATAGGAGGAATAAGGAGGATAGGAGGAAGAAGAAGGATAGAGGAAGAAGGAGGGTAGAGGAAGAAGGAGGATAGAGGAAGAAGGAGGATAGGAGGAAGAAGGAGGATAGAGGAAGAAGGAGGGTAGAGGAAGAAGGAGGATAGAGGGAGAAGGAGGATAGGAGGAAGAAGGAGGGTAGAGGAAGAAGGAGGATAGGAGGAAGAAGGAGAACGGGAGAAAGAAGGCGAAAGAAGGAGGAAGGAGGAGGATAGGAGGAAGAAGGAGGGTATTGGAAGAAGGAGGATAGGAGGAAGAAGGAGGGTAGAGGAAGAAAGAGGACAGGAGAAAGAAGGAGGATAGGAGGAAGAAGGAGGAAGAAGGAGGAATAGAGGAAGAAGGAGGATAGGAGGATAGAGGAAGAAGGAGGATAGGAGGAAGAAGGAGGATAGAGGAAGAAGGAGGGTAGAGGAAAAGGAGGATAGGAGGAAGAAGGAAGATTGAGGAAAAATTAGGGTATAGGAAGAAGGAGGATAGGAGGAAGAAGGAGGGAGAGGATAGGAGGAAAAAGGAGGATAGGAGGAGAAAGAAGGAGGATAGGAGGGAAGGGGATAGGAGAGAGGAGGAAGGGAAGAAGGAGGATAGGAGGAAGAAGGAGAGTAAGGGAGGTGGAGGAAAGGAGGGAAGAAGGAGGGGAGGAAGAAGGAGGATAGGAGGAAGATGGAGGATAGGAGGAGTGTTGTTGGTGTTGTGTTTTGTTGTTGGTGGGGTTTTTGTTGTGTTTTGGTTGTGTGGTGTGGTTTTTGTGGTGGTTTGTTGTTGTGTTGTTGGTTTGTTGTTGTTGTTGTGGTGTTTTGTTGTGTGTTGTTGGTGTGGGGTGGTTGTTTGGTGT